>NW_026543654.1:0-20303 GCF_028750875.1 Macrosteles quadrilineatus
TTCGCCACTACAAGGTAATTCATCAAATGAAGGTGAAACTGTGTAAAGTTTGCAATTTAATCTGTGATAATAACGTGGCTTTAAAATCACATATATTACAAAATCACAAGACTTGTAATTTCTGTAAAACGAATGTTGTTGGACATTTTAAAAGACACGCCAATTCTTGTATCAAATGTCCATATACAATGATTAAATTTGTCGGTGAATCGATTAGAGCTGACCTTAAAAATACTCTTCAGTCTTGTCCTCTGCCGATAAAATGGACTTTATTTAGTAAGGAGAATCAAATTTATAAAATATTCAATGGATCAAAATGGACAATTAGTCAATGAAAAAGAATGTATTGCAGATTTTAGAAGCCTTACTACCTTAACTATTGAGAAGAGAGATTTAAAGCCTCAAATTGAAAATGCACTTTTAAAGATTGACGCTTCCATGCACAAATATCAAGCGGAAGGTAGTGGATGGATATATGACCATACTAAATATTGGCAGTTACATGTTTACAAGTATAAGCCCCTAACTCCAAAGTCATATATACCTACACCAGAGAGTATTAAATCGAAACATGCAGTTTTAAATATAAAAAATGATGATAATAAATGCTTTCTTTGGTCGGTATTAGCAGCTTTATATCCAAGGAACTCTAATGAAAATGCTAATAGAGTCTCCAATTATGTACCACATGAAAGTCAGCTGAATATGTCAAACATAAAGTATCCTGTGAAATTAGCTGATATAGATAAATTTGAAAAACAAAATAATATAAGTGTTAATGTATTTGGGGTTGAAGATGATACATGTATATATCCATTAAAAACAACTAAACTGAATAGTAATACTCATGTAGATTTATTATTATTACAAGAAGGTCGTAAATCACATTATTGTTTAATTCGTGATTTTAATAGGTTAATGCTGCGGTCTACAAAACACGACCATAAGAAGCATTTTTGTAAGCTGTGTTTACAACATTTTTACACTAATGATAAATTGGAGCGTCATATAACATATTGTAAAAACTTTGATGCCCAACGAGTGGAAATGTCTAAACAAGATACATTACAATTTAAAAACTATAAATATCAACTTAAAGCCCCATTTGTGATTTATGCAGATTTTGAATGTTTTATAAACTCAAACAATCATACTCCATCTGGATTTGCATTTGTTGTAGTGAGAGATTCTAAGATTATTTCTGAAGAGTTATACAGTGGCGAAAATGTTATGGACGTGTTTTTCAAAAGGTTGTTTGAGACTTATGACTTCATTAAAAGTCAAATGGCGATATATATTCCTCTTGTAATGACTCCTGAACAAGAGGCATCTTTCCAAAACTCAACGCATTGTCACATTTGTGAAAAGCCCCTATATTTTGATAGGGTACGTGATCATTGTCATTCATCTGGCCGATACCGTGGAGCTGCCCATAATGATTGTAATTTAAACTATAAAATAACAAAGAAAATACCAGTATTCTTCCATAACTTGAAAAATTATGATGGACATTTAATAATGCAACACTTGGGAAAGTTTAATCGTAATTAAATTGCATAGCCAAGGATATGAAAAGTACATTTCATTTTCAGTTGATGATTTAGTATTTTTGGATTCCTATAACTTTCTGCCCCTTCCATTATACAAATTAGCTTCAAATTTAAATACATTTAGATTCATAGACAATCCACTACTACAATGTAAAGGCGTATTTCCCTATGAATACATGACGGGACCAGATAAGTTTGCAGAGTCTCTACCTCCAATTGAAAAATTTTACAGTACTCTAACTAAAGAACATATCTCTCCCATTGAATATGAACATGCTAAAAATGTCTGGACCCATTTTAATATAAATAATTTACAAGAATATCATGATTTATATCTTAAAACAGATGTATTGCTACTGGCTGATGTCTTTGAGACTTTTAGAGACCTATGCTTAAAAGATTATAAACTGGACCCCGTACATATGTATTCACTTCCAGGACTAACATGGGAAGCCTGTCTTAGAATGACTGGCATAAAATTACAATTATTTCAAGATATTGACATGCATTTGTTCATAGAAAGTGCGATTAGAGGAGGAGTCAGTATGATTTCCACACGTTACGCTAAAGCCAATAATAGATATATGGGTGAACACTATGACCCCAATCAAGAGAGTGTGTATTTAATATATTTAGACTGTAACTCACTATACTCTACAGCAATGTGTGAGACACTGCCTGTGGATGGATTTCGTTGGACTAATGAGATAGACTACAAATACAATCAAAATGATAAGTTTGGATACATTTTAGAAGTTGATTTAAAATATGATAAAAGCTTACACGATTTACATAATGACTATCCATTAGCACCTGAGAAAATGAATGGCAAATTAATACCTAATTTAAATGACAAAACTAAATATATTTTACATTATAAAGCATTACAAAAATATGAGGAATTGGGTTTAGTTGCTACAAAATACCATAGAATTTTAAAATTTAGACAGTCCAAATGGCTTGCACCCTATATTAATTTTAATATTGAAAAACGCAAATGTGCTAAAAATGATTTTGAAAAAGACTTTTATAAATTGTTAAATAATAGTCTTTTTGGTCGAACAATTATGAATCAACGAAAGTTTCGTGACATTTATCTCAAGGATGAGTCACTATTAACAAAATATGTCACTAATCCAAGGTTTGACTGTAGCAAAAAGTTCGATAACAATTTACATGCTATACATTTAAATAAATTAGTTGTAAAGTTTAATAAACCTATATATTTAGGAATGACAATTTTGGATATCAGTAAAGTAATAATGTATGATTTCCACTATAATTATATGTCAAAATTTAAGAACAAAAGATTTCTTATGACTGATACAGATTCTTTAATGTATTCTATAGTTACAGAGGACTTTTACAAGGAAATAGAAAGTGACTTGCACTATTTTGATACCTCTGGATATAGTAAAGACCATTTCTTATACTCTGATAAAAATAAAAAAGTCACAGGCAAGTTCAAAGACGAATTAGATGGTCATATTATGTATGAATATTGTGGTTTAAGACCAAAGTTATATTCTTATATTCCTCTAAAATGGTTATATGAAGAAGACAAGCAAGCTTTAGAGGTGAAGAAAGCTAAAGGAGCTGATGGTGCTACAGTTAAACATCTCCTTAGACATCAACATTATTTGAACTGTCTTGCAACTGGGCAAGATTACTATGAGAATGTGACAAGAATTAAATCTACAAATCATCATCTTCAAACCTTAACCATGAACAAGAAAGTACTATCGTTTGACGATGACAAGAGGTTTATTCTGGAAGATGGCATCAATACTCTTGCGCTTGGTCACTATAAAATTGATCAAACATAGCCAGGACTGCCAAGACATAGAACCCAGGATTAATTGTATATATAAACCTGTAGAATATAGAATAATGAATAAATGTAAATGTTAAAACTTCAGTCTTTTATTTATTTACCCTTACCACCCTTTTAGTCGTTATAAAATTGATCAAAAATAAATCAATATCTATATTATATACAGCTATATTTCGTTTTATCCCTGCATTGGTGACAGCGATTGTTTTAAATTGGTCAAATGACAAGTCATTACCAACATGATTGTTATACGTGTTTTAAATTTAAATCGCTCTGTTTGGATATTATTCGGAAATTTATGTTATCATGATACAATCACAGTTCAGTCTCAATTGCACCCGTAACTTATCAATCAACCTGCAAATCAATTGGTTGCAGTCAGTTTTCCAACTCTTTATTTACTGATGTTACATTTAATTTTTTTAATTAAAAAGGAAAATTCTATCAAATGTTCGTCGTCCATTTTTGTTGATTATATACAAACACTCACGTTGTCATCAAGCAGGTGTTTAAGAAATCCAAAAATATCGTTGAAAAGAAACCAGCTGTTGTGTTTGACAACATAAAAGTCGATTCACACATAACACATCACAGTTCAATCACATCAGTCACGACACAGTGTATACAACAACTGACTGTGACTGTGATGTGAATTTCTGTGTACTTCTTCACACAAATTTTACACAAATTTCACACAATTTTCACACATTTCACACAAATATCATGATATTTGTGTGAAATGTGTGAAAATTGTGTGAAATTTGTGTAAAATTTGTGTGAAGAAGTACACAGAAATTCACATCACAGTCACAGTCAGTTGTTGTATACACTGTGTCGTGACTGATGTGATTGAACTGTGATGTGTTATGTGTGAATCGACTTTTATGTTGTCAAACACAACAGCTGGTTTCTTTTCAACGATATTTTTGGATTTCTTAAACACCTGCTTGATGACAACGTGAGTGTTTGTATATAATCAACAAAAATGGACGACGAACATTTGATAGAATTTTCCTTTTTAATTAAAAAAATTAAATGTAACATCAGTAAATAAAGAGTTGGAAAACTGACTGCAACCAATTGATTTGCAGGTTGATTGATAAGTTACGGGTGCAATTGAGACTGAACTGTGATTGTATCATGATAACATAAATTTCCGAATAATATCCAAACAGAGCGATTTAAATTTAAAACACGTATAACAATCATGTTGGTAATGACTTGTCATTTGACCAATTTAAAACAATCGCTGTCACCAATGCAGGGATAAAACGAAATATAGCTGTATATAATATAGATATTGATTTATTTTTGATCAATTTTATAACGACTAAAAGGGTGGTAAGGGTAAATAAATAAAAGACTGAAGTTTTAACATTTACATTTATTCATTATTCTATATTCTACAGGTTTATATATACAATTAATCCTGGGTTCTATGTCTTGGCAGTCCTGGCTATGTTTGATCAATTTTATAGTGACCAAGCGCAAGAGTATTGATGCCATCTTCCAGAATAAACCTCTTGTCATCGTCAAACGATAGTACTTTCTTGTTCATGGTTAAGGTTTGAAGATGATGATTTGTAGATTTAATTCTTGTCACATTCTCATAGTAATCTTGCCCAGTTGCAAGACAGTTCAAATAATGTTGATGTCTAAGGAGATGTTTAACTGTAGCACCATCAGCTCCTTTAGCTTTCTTCACCTCTAAAGCTTGCTTGTCTTCTTCATATAACCATTTTAGAGGAATATAAGAATATAACTTTGGTCTTAAACCACAATATTCATACATAATATGACCATCTAATTCGTCTTTGAACTTGCCTGTGACTTTTTTATTTTTATCAGAGTATAAGAAATGGTCTTTACTATATCCAGAGGTATCAAAATAGTGCAAGTCACTTTCTATTTCCTTGTAAAAGTCCTCTGTAACTATAGAATACATTAAAGAATCTGTATCAGTCATAAGAAATCTTTTGTTCTTAAATTTTGACATATAATTATAGTGGAAATCATACATTATTACTTTACTGATATCCAAAATTGTCATTCCTAAATATATAGGTTTATTAAACTTTACAACTAATTTATTTAAATGTATAGCATGTAAATTGTTATCGAACTTTTTGCTACAGTCAAACCTTGGATTAGTGACATATTTTGTTAATAGTGACTCATCCTTGAGATAAATGTCACGAAACTTTCGTTGATTCATAATTGTTCGACCAAAAAGACTATTATTTAACAATTTATAAAAGTCTTTTTCAAAATCATTTTTAGCACATTTGCGTTTTTCAATATTAAAATTAATATAGGGTGCAAGCCATTTGGACTGTCTAAATTTTAAAATTCTATGGTATTTTGTAGCAACTAAACCCAATTCCTCATATTTTTGTAATGCTTTATAATGTAAAATATATTTAGTTTTGTCATTTAAATTAGGTATTAATTTGCCATTCATTTTCTCAGGTGCTAATGGATAGTCATTATGTAAATCGTGTAAGCTTTTATCATATTTTAAATCAACTTCTAAAATGTATCCAAACTTATCATTTTGATTGTATTTGTAGTCTATCTCATTAGTCCAACGAAATCCATCCACAGGCAGTGTCTCACACATTGCTGTAGAGTATAGTGAGTTACAGTCTAAATATATTAAATACACACTCTCTTGATTGGGGTCATAGTGTTCACCCATATATCTATTATTGGCTTTAGCGTAACGTGTGGAAATCATACTGACTCCTCCTCTAATCGCACTTTCTATGAACAAATGCATGTCAATATCTTGAAATAATTGTAATTTTATGCCAGTCATTCTAAGACAGGCTTCCCATGTTAGTCCTGGAAGTGAATACATATGTACGGGGTCCAGTTTATAATCTTTTAAGCATAGGTCTCTAAAAGTCTCAAAGACATCAGCCAGTAGCAATACATCTGTTTTAAGATATAAATCATGATATTCTTGTAAATTATTTATATTAAAATGGGTCCAGACATTTTTAGCATGTTCATATTCAATGGGAGAGATATGTTCTTTAGTTAGAGTACTGTAAAATTTTTCAATTGGAGGTAGAGACTCTGCAAACTTATCTGGTCCCGTCATGTATTCATAGGGAAATACGCCTTTACGTTGTAGTAGTGGATTGTCTATGAATCTAAATGTATTTAAATTTGAAGCTAATTTGTATAATGGAAGGGGCAGAAAGTTATAGGAATCCAAAAATACTAAATCATCAACTGAAAATGAAATGTACTTTTCCATATCCTTGGCTATGCAATTTAATTTACGATTAAACTTTCCCAAGTGTTGCATTATTAAATGTCCATCATAATTTTTCAAGTTATGGAAGAATACTGGTATTTTCTTTGTTATTTTATAGTTTAAATTACAATCATTATGGGCAGCTCCACGGTATCGGCCAGATGAATGACAATGATCACGTACCCTATCAAAATATAGGGGCTTTTCACAAATGTGACAATGCGTTGAGTTTTGGAAAGATGCCTCTTGTTCAGGAGTCATTACAAGAGGAATATATATCGCCATTTGACTTTTAATGAAGTCATAAGTCTCAAACAACCTTTTGAAAAACACGTCCATAACATTTTCGCCACTGTATAACTCTTCAGAAATAATCTTAGAATCTCTCACTACAACAAATGCAAATCCAGATGGAGTATGATTGTTTGAGTTTATAAAACATTCAAAATCTGCATAAATCACAAATGGGGCTTTAAGTTGATATTTATAGTTTTTAAATTGTAATGTATCTTGTTTAGACATTTCCACTCGTTGGGCATCAAAGTTTTTACAATATGTTATATGACACTCCAATTTATCATTAGTGTAAAAATGTTGTAAACACAGCTTACAAAAATGCTTCTTATGGTCGTGTTTTGTAGACCGCAGCATTAACCTATTAAAATCACGAATTAAACAATAATGTGATTTACGACCTTCTTGTAATAATAATAAATCTACATGAGTATTACTATTCAGTTTAGTTGTTTTTAATGGATATATACATGTATCATCTTCAACCCCAAATACATTAACACTTATATTATTTTGTTTTTCAAATTTATCTATATCAGCTAATTTCACAGGATACTTTATGTTTGACATATTCAGCTGACTTTCATGTGGTACATAATTGGAGACTCTATTAGCATTTTCATTAGAGTTCCTTGGATATAAAGCTGCTAATACCGACCAAAGAAAGCATTTATTATCATCATTTTTTATATTTAAAACTGCATGTTTCGATTTAATACTCTCTGGTGTAGGTATATATGACTTTGGAGTTAGGGGCTTATACTTGTAAACATGTAACTGCCAATATTTAGTATGGTCATATATCCATCCACTACCTTCCGCTTGATATTTGTGCATGGAAGCGTCAATCTTTAAAAGTGCATTTTCAATTTGAGGCTTTAAATCTCTCTTCTCAATAGTTAAGGTAGTAAGGCTTCTAAAATCTGCAATACATTCTTTTTCATTGACTAATTGTCCATTTTGATCCATTGAATATTTTATAAATTTGATTCTCCTTACTAAAGTCCATTTTATCGGCAGAGGACAAGACTGAAGAGTATTTTTAAGGTCAGCTCTAATCGATTCACCGACAAATTTAATCATTGTATATGGACATTTGATACAAGAATTGGCGTGTCTTTTAAAATGTCCAACAACATTCGTTTTACAGAAATTACAAGTCTTGTGATTTTGTAATATATGTGATTTTAAAGCCACGTTATTATCACAGATTAAATTGCAAACTTTACACAGTTTCACCTTCATTTGATGAATTACCTTGTAGTGGCGAATGAGGTTACTTTTGGTGGAGAGCGACACGGAGCAGTGTTGACAGGTGGGCCTCATGGTCCAGAATGAAATATCACCCGAATGTCACTTCTATTTATAGATTTTTCGAAAATTTAAAAAAATTTTAACCAGAAATTGTGAAATTTTCAAAATTTTTAGCTAGAAATTAAAAAAATTTAAACAATTTAACTAGAAATTACTTCAACAGGAGGTCACCCACCCAAGGCTTAATCAAGAGCTACCACTAGAGACGAGAAAACTGACCATGAGTCGGGAGCGAGAAGCCTGACCATAGGTCGGGAGCATGACCGGGAGCATGCCATGAGCCGATTTCGCGTACAAACCTCGCACTGTTAAGTTGATGATTTTGTGAATATACATGCAAATGGATGTGGGTTTGAAATAGTAATGTAGTTGTACAATGGTATTGAACATTAATATAGGCTTGTATTGGTCGAGAGCAGGATTTTTGGAATTAGTGGCTAAAAAAAGCTCACCATTTCCAGACATGTTTTTCAGTATTAAAAAAGTAGACAATTTATATAGGGGTGTATAGGTCGAGAGCTGGGTCTTTAAAAAAAGTGGCCAAAAAAAACTCTTCCATTTTTTTCTCATTTTTCCCCTATAAAAAGTGCTCTAAAAGTGCCTCTAAAACGCCGAAAGTGGGGTCATATTCTGGGTTCACCACTACTCTACATTTACACTTGTAAGGGTCAATAAATATAAGAAATAGCTTTTTTAGCTTAATATCGAATATATTTATGGGGAATAAGTAAGAAATAAGGTTTGACAATTATATAGGGATATTTAGGCAAAGATCAGGATTTTTGGTTTTAGTGGCCAAAAAATGATCCTCAATTTTTCTCGTAAAAAAATGCAAAAATGCCAACATATAGCCTCTAAAACGTCTCCAGTGCCCCTATAAACGTCTCCATACCCTCTAAAAATGGGCCAAAAAATGCCGGAAGTGATGTCTCTTTGCCATATTGCCTCTACTTATATGAATGAACACTTTTTAATAATGTTTTTGTTATTAATAATACATATATAATAATATTATAGGAAGGATAATATACAAATAAATATATATAAATGTTTTTGATCATAATATAAATACATATTTTATAATATTTTTATAATTATAATTATATATGAATGAACACTTTTTAATAATGTTTTTAATAGTAATAATACATATATATTAATATTATAGTAAGGATAATATGCAATTAAATATTGACAGTTTTTTTTTATCATAATATAAATACATATTTAAAAATTTTTATATAAAAATAATTATATATGAATTAACACTTTTTAATGATGTTTTTGTTATTAATAATACATATATAATAATATTATAGGAAGGATAATATACAAATAAATATATAAAAATGTTTTTGATCATAATATAAATACATATTTTATAATATTTTTATAATAATAATTTTATATAAATGAATACTTTTGAATAATGTTTTTGTTATTAATAATACATATATAATAATATTATAGGAAGGATAATATACAAATTAATATATATAAATGTTTTTGATCATAATATAAAAACATATTTTATAATATTTTTATAATAATAATTATATATGAATGAACACTTTTTAATGATGTTTTTGTAATTAATAATACATATATAATAATATTATAGGAAGGATAATATGCAAATAAATATTCACAGTTTTTTTTTATCATAATATAAATACATATTTAAAAGTTTTTTATAATAATAATTATATATGAATGAACACTTTTTAGTAATGTTTTTGTAATTAATAATACAAATATAATAATATTATAGAAACGATAATATGAAAATAAATATTGACAGGTTTTTTTGATCATAATATAAATACATAGTTTAAAGTTTTTTTATAATTATAATTATATATGAATGAACACTTTTTAATAATGTTTTTGTTATGAATAATACATATATAATAATATTATAGGAAGGATAATATACAAATAAATATATATAAATGTTTTTGATCATAATATAAATACATATTTTATAATATTTTTATAATAATAATTATATATGAATGAACACTTTTGAATAATGTTTTTGTTATTAATAATACATATATAATAATATTATAGGAAGGATAATATACAAATAAATATATATAAATGTTTTTGATCATAATATAAATACATATTTTATAATATTTTTATAATAATAATTATATATGAATGAACACTTTTTAATAATGTTTTTGTTATTAATAATACATATATAATAATATTATAGGAAGGATAATATGCAAATAAATATTTACAGGTTTTTTTATCATAACATAAATACATAGTTTAAAGTTTTTTTATAATAATAATTATATATGAATGAACACTTTTTAGTAATGTTTTTGTAATTAATAATACAAATATAATAATATTATAGAAACGATAATATGCAAATAAATATTGACAGGTTTTTTTGATCATAATATAAATACATAGTTTAAAGTTTTTTTATAATTATAATTATATATGAATGAACACTTTTTAATAATGTTTTTGTTATGAATAATACATATATAATAATATTATAGGAAGGATAATATACAAATAAATATATATAAATGTTTTTGATCATAATATAAATACATATTTTATAATATTTTTATAATAATAATAATATATGAATGAACACTTTTTAATAATGTTTTTGTTATGAATAATACATATATAATAATATTATAGGAAGGATAATATACAAATAAATATATATAAATGTTTTTGATCATAATATAAATACATATTTTATAATATTTTTATAATAATAATTATATATGAATGAACACTTTTTAATAATGTTTTTGTTATTAATAATACATATATAATAATATTATAGGAAGGATAATATACAAATAAATATATATAAATGTTTTTGATCATAATATAAATACATATTTTATAATATTTTTATAATAATAATTATATATGAATGAACACTTTTTAATGATGTTTTTGTAATTAATAATACATGTATAATAATATTATAGGAAGGATAATATGCAAATAAATATTCACAGTTTTTTTTATCATAATATAAATACATATTTAAAAGTTTTTTATATTAATAATTATATATGAATGAACACTTTTTAGTAATGTTTTTGTAATTAATAATACAAATATAATAATATTATAGAAACGATAATATGAAAATAAATATTGACAGGTTTTTTTGATCATAATATAAAAACATAGTTTAAAGTTTTTTTATAATTATAATTATATATGAATGAGAACTTTTTAATAATGTTTTTGTTATGAATAATACATATATAATAATATTATAGGAAGGATAATATACAAATAAATATATAAAAATGTTTTTGATCATAATATAAATACATATTTTATAATATTTTTATAATTATAATTATATATGAATGAACACTTTTTAATAATGTTTTTAATAATAATAATACATATATATTAATATTATAGTAAGGATAATATGCAATTAAATATTGACAGGTTTTTTTTTATCATAATATAAATACATATTTTATAATTTTTAATAAAAATAATTATATATGAATGAACACTTTTTAATGATGTTTTTGTTATTAATAATACATATATAATAATATTATAGGAAGGATAATATACAAATAAATATATATAAATGTTTTTGATCATAATATAAATACATATTTTATAATATTTTTATAATAATAATTATATATGAATGAACACTTTTTAATGATGTTTTTGTAATTAATAATACATATATAATAATATTATAGGAAGGATAATATGCAAATAAATATTCACAGTTTTTTTTATCATAATATAAATACATATTTAAAAGTTTTTTATAATAATAATTATATTTGAATGAACACTTTTTAGTAATGTTTTTGTAATTAATAATACAAATATAATAATATTATAGAAACGATAATATGAAAATAAATATTGACAGGTTTTTTTGATCATAATATAAATACATAGTTTAAAGTTTTTTTATAATTATAATTATATATGAATGAACACTTTTTAATAATGTTTTTGTTATGAATAATACATATATAATAATATTATAGGAAGGATAATATACAAATAAATATATAAAAATGTTTTTGATCATAATATAAATACATATTTTATAATATTTTTTAAATTATAATTATATATGAATGAACACTTTTTAATAATGTTTTTAATAATAATAATACATATATATTAATATTATAGTAAGGATAATATGCAATTAAATATTGACAGGTTTTTTTTATCATAATATAAATACATATTTTATAATTTTTATATAAAAATAATTATATATGAATGAACACTTTTTAATGATGTTTTTGTTATTAATAATACATATATAATAATATTATAGGAAGGATAATATACAAATAAATATATATAAATGTTTTTGATCATAATATAAATACATATTTTATAATATTTTTATAATAATAATTATATATGAATGAACACTTTTTAATAATGTTTTTGTTATTAATAATACATATATAATAATATTATAGGAAGGATAATATGCAAATAAATATTCACAGGTTTTTTTGATCATAATATAAATACATAGTTTAAAGTTTTTTTATAATAATAATTATATATGAATGAACACTTTTTAGTAATGTTTTTGTAATTAATAATACAAATATAATAATATTATAGAAACGATAATATGCAAATAAATATTGACAGGTTTTTTTGATCATAATATAAATACATAGTTTAAAGTTTTTTTATAATTATAATTATATATGAATGAACACTTTTTAGTAATGTTTTTGTAATTAATAATACAAATATAATAATATTATAGAAACGATAATATGCAAATAAATATTGACAGGTTTTTTTGATCATAATATAAATACATAGTTTAAAGTTTTTTTATAATTATAATTATATATGAATGAACACTTTTTAATAATGTTTTTAATAGTAATAATACATATATATTAATATTATAGTAAGGATAATATGCAATTAAATATTGACAGGTTTTTTTTATCATAATATAAATACATATTTAAAAATTTTTATATAAAAATAATTATATATGAATGAACACTTTTTAATGATGTTTTTGTTATTAATAATACATATATAATAATATTATAGGAAGGATAATATACAAATAAATATATATAAATGTTTTTGATCATAATATAAATACATATTTTATAATATTTTTATAATAATAATTTTATATAAATGAATACTTTTGAATAATGTTTTTGTTATTAATAATACATATATAATAATATTATAGGAAGGATAATATACAAATAAATATATATAAATGTTTTTGATCATAATATAAATACATATTTTATAATATTTTTATAATAATAATTATATATGAATGAACACTTTTTAATGATGTTTTTGTAATTAATAATACATATATAATAATATTATAGGAAGGATAATATGCAAATAAATATTCACAGTTTTTTTTAATCATAATAGAAATACATATTTAAAAGTTTTTTATAATAATAATAATATATGAATGAACACTTTTTAGTAATGTTTTTGTAATTAATAATACAAATATAATAATATTATAGAAACGATAATATGAAAATAAATATTGACAGGTTTTTTTGATCATAATATAAATACATAGTTTAAAGTTTTTTTATAATTATAATTATATATGAATGAACACTTTTTAATAATGTTTTTGTTATGAATAATACATATATAATAATATTATAGGAAGGATAATATACAAATAAATATATATAAATGTTTTTGATCATAATATAAATACATATTTTATAATATTTTTATAATAATAATTATATATGAATGAACACTTTTGAATAATGTTTTTGTTATTAATAATACATATATAATAATATTATAGGAAGGATAATATACAAATAAATATATATAAATGTTTTTGATCATAATATAAATACATATTTTATAATATTTTTATAATAATAATTATATATGAATGAACACTTTTTAATAATGTTTTTGTTATTAATAATACATATATAATAATATTATAGGAAGGATAATATGCAAATAAATATTCACAGGTTTTTTTATCATAACATAAATACATATTTTAAAGTTTTTTATAATAATAATTATATATGAATGAACACTTTTTAGTAATGTTTTTGTAATTAGTAATACAAATATAATAATATTATAGAAACGATAATATGCAAAAAAATATTGACAGGTTTTTTTAATCATAATATAAATACATAGTTTAAAGTTTTTTTATAATAATAATTATATATGAATGAACACTTTTTAGTAATGTTTTTGTAATTAATAATACAAATATAATAATATTATAGAAACGATAATATGCAAATAAATATTGACAGGTTTTTTTGATCATAATATAAATACATAGTTTAAAGTTTTTTTATAATTATAATTATATATGAATGAACACTTTTTAATAATGTTTTTGTTATGAATAATACATATATAATAATATTATAGGAAGGATAATATACAAATAAATATATATAAATGTTTTTGATCATAATATAAATACATATTTTATAATATTTTTATAATAATAATAATATATGAATGAACACTTTTTAATAATGTTTTTGTTATGAATAATACATATATAATAATATTATAGGAAGGATAATATACAAATAAATATATATAAATGTTTTTGATCATAATATAAATACATATTTTATAATATTTTTATAATAATAATTATATATGAATGAACACTTTTTAATAATGTTTTTGTTATTAATAATACATATATAATAATATTATAGGAAGGATAATATACAAATAAATATATATAAATGTTTTTGATCATAATATAAATACATATTTTATAATATTTTTATAATAATAATTATATATGAATGAACACTTTTTAATGATGTTTTTGTAATTTAATAATACATATATAATAATATTATAGGAAGGATAATATGCAAAATAAATATTCACAGTTTTTTTTTTTATCATAATATAAATACATATTTAAAAGTTTTTTATATTAATAATTATATATGAATGAACACTTTTTTAGTAATGTTTTTGTAATTAATAATACAAATATAATAATATTATAGAAACGATAATATGAAAATAAATATTGACAGGTTTTTTTTGATCATAATATAAATACATAGTTTAAAGTTTTTTTATAATTATAATTATATATGAATGAGAAACTTTTTAATAATGTTTTTTGTTATGAATAATACATATATAATAATATTATAGGAAGGATAATATACAAATAAATATATAAAAATGTTTTTTGATCATAATATAAATACATATTTTATAATATTTTTTATAATTATAATTATATATGAAATGAACACTTTTTAATAATGTTTTTAATAATAATAAATACATATATATTAATATTATAGTAAGGATAATATGCAATTAAATATTGACAGGTTTTTTTTTTATCATAATATAAATACATATTTTATAATTTTTTATATAAAAATAATTATATATGAATGAACACTTTTTAATGATGTTTTTGTTATTAATAATACATATATAATAATATTATAGGAAGGATAATATACAAATAAATATATATAAATGTTTTTGATCATAATATAAATACATATTTTATAAATATTTTTATAATTATAATTATATATGATTGAACACTTTTTTAATGATGTTTTTTGTAATTAATAATACATATATAATAATATTATAGGAAGGATAATATGCAAATAAATATTCACAGTTTTTTTTTATCATAATATAAATACATATTTAAAAGTTTTTTATAATAATAATTATATATGAATGAACACTTTTTTAGTAATGTTTTTGTAATTAATTAATACAAATATAATAATATTATAGAAAAACGATAATATGAAAATAAATATTGACAGGTTTTTTTGATCATAATATAAAATACATTGTTTAAAGTTTTTTTATAATTATAATTATATATGAATGAACACTTTTTAATAATGTTTTTGTTATGAATAATATATAAATAATATAATAGATATTATAGAAGGATAATAACAAATAAATATATAAAAATGTTTTTGATCATAATATAAATACATATTTTATAATATTTTTTTAATTATAATTATATATGAATGAACACTTTTTAATAATGTTTTTAATAATAATAATACTTATATTAATATTATAGTAAGGATAATATGCAATTAAATATTGACCAGGTTTTTTTTATCATAATATAAATACATATTTTATAATTTTTATATAACAATAATTATATATGAATAAAAACTCTTTAATGATGTTTTTGTTATTAATAATACATATATAATAATATTATAGGAAGGATAATATACAAATAAATATATATAAATGTTTTTGATCATAATATAAATACATATTTTATAATATTTTTTATAATAATAAATATATATGAATGAACACTTTTGAATAATATTTTTGTTATTAATAATACATATATAATAATATTATAGGAAGGATAATATACAAAATAAATATATATAAATGTTTTTGATCATAATATAAATACATATTTTATAATATTTTTATAATAATAATTATATATGAATTGAACACTTTTTAATAATGTTTTTGTTATTAATAATACATATATAATAATATTTATAGGAAGGATAATATGCAAATAAATATTCACAGGTTTTTTTATCATAATATAAATACATATTTTAAAGTTTTTTTAATAAATAATAATATATGAATGAACACTTTTTTAGTAATGTTTTTTGTAATTAATAATACAAAATATAATAATATTATAGAAACGATAATATGCAAATAAATATTGACAGGTTTTTTTGATCATAATATAAATACATAGTTTAAAGTTTTTTTATAATAATAATTATATATGAATGAACACTTTTTAGTAATGTTTTTGTAATTAATAATACAAATATAATAATATTATAGAAAACGATAATATGCAAATAAATATTGACAGGTTTTTTTTGATCATAATATAAAATACATAGTTTAAAGTTTTTTTATAATAATAATTATATATGAATGAACACTTTTTAGTAATGTTTTTGTAATTAATAATACAAATATAAATAATATTATAGAAACGATAATATGCAAATAAATATTGACAGGTTTTTTTTGATCATAATATAAAATACATAGTTTTAAGTTTTTTTTATAATTATAATTTTTATATGAATGAACACTTTTTTAATAATGTTTTTGTTATGAATAATACATATATAATAATATTATAGGAAGGATAATATACAAATAAATATATATAAATGTTTTTGATCATAATATAAATTACATATTTTATAATAATTTTATAATAATAATAATATATGAATGAACACTTTTTAATAATGTTTTTGTTATTAATAATACATATATAATAATATTATAGGAAGGATAATATACAAATAAAATATATATAAAATGTTTTTGATCATAATATAAATACATATTTTATAATATTTTTATAATAATAATTATATATGAATGAACACTTTTTAATAATGTATTTGTTATTAATAATACATATATAATAATATTTTAGGAAGGATAATATGCAAATAAATATTCACAGGTTTTTTTATCATAATATAAAATACATATTTTAAAGTTTTTTATAATAATAATAATGTATGAATGAACACTTTTTAGTAATGTTTTTGTAATTAATAATACAAATATATAATATATATAGAAAACGATAATATGCAAATAAATATTGACAGGTTTTTTTTTTATCATAATTATAAATACATAGTTTAAAGTTTTTTTATAATAATAATTATATATGAATGAAACACTTTTTAGTAATGTTTTTTGTAATTAATAATACAAATATAATAATATTATAGAAACAATAATATGAAAATAAATATTTGACAGGTTTTTTTGATCATATAATAAAATACATAGTTTAAAGTTTTTTTATAATTATAATTATATATGAATGAACACTTTTTATAATGTTTTTGTTATGAATAATACATATATAATAATATTTATAGGAAGGATAATATACAAATAAATATATATAAATGTTTTTGATCATAATATAAAATACATATTTTATAATATTTTTATAATAATAATTATATATGAATGAAACACTTTTTAATAATGTTTTTTGTTATTAATAATACATATATAATAAATATTATAGGAAGGATAATATACAAATAAATTATATATAAATGTTTTTGATCATAATATAAATACATATTTTATAATATTTTTATAATTATAATTATATATGATGAACACTTTTTTAATAATGATTTTAATAATAATAATACATATATATTAATATTATAGTAAGGATAATATGCAATTAAATATTGACAGGTTTTTTTTTATCATATTATAAATACATATTTTAAAATTTTTATATAAAAATAATTATATATGAATGAACAATTTTTTAATGATGTTTTTGTAATTAATAATACATATATAATAATATTATAGGAAGGATAATATGCAAATAAATATTCACAGGTTTTTTTTATTCATAATATAAATACATATTTTAAAGTTTTTTTATAATAATAATTATATATGAATGAAACACTTTTTAGTAATGTTTTTGTAATTAATAATACAAATATAATAATATTATAGAAAACGATAATATGAAAATAAATTATTGACAGGTTTTTTTTGATCATAATATAAATACATAGTTTAAAGTTTTTTTTATAATTATAATTATATATGAATGAACACTTTTTAATAATGTTTTTGTTATGAATAATACATATATAATAATATTATAGGAAAGATAATATACAAATAAATATATAAAAATGTTTTTTGATCATAATATAAATACATATTTTATAATATTTTTATAATTATAATTATATATGAATGAACACTTTTTAATAATGTTTTTTAATAATAATAATACATATATATTAATATTATAGTAAGGATAATATGCAATTAAATATTGAAAGGTTTTTTTTATCATAATATAAATACATATTTTATAATTTTTATATAAAAATAATTATATATGAATGAACACTTTTTAATGATGTTTTTTGTTATTAATAATACATATATAATAATATTATAGGAAGGATAATATACAAATAAATATATATAAATGTTTTTGATTATAATATAAATACATATTTTATAATATTTTTATAATAATAATTATATATGAATAAACACTTTTGAATAATGTTTTTTGTTATTAATAATACATATAT
This sequence comes from Macrosteles quadrilineatus, assembly GCF_028750875.1. Classification (NCBI taxonomy): domain Eukaryota; kingdom Metazoa; phylum Arthropoda; class Insecta; order Hemiptera; family Cicadellidae; genus Macrosteles; species Macrosteles quadrilineatus. The sequence continues at coordinate 19,435 of NW_026543654.1, forward strand.
AATAATATTATAGGAAGGATAATATACAAAATAAAATATATATAAATGTTTTTTGATCATAATATAAATACATATTTTATAATATTTTTATAATAATAATTATATATGAATGAACACTTTTTAATAATGTTTTTTGTTATTAATAATACATATATAATAATATTATAGGGACGGATAATATACAAATAAATATATATAAATGTTTTTGATCATAATATAAATACATATTTTATAATATTTTTTATAATAATAATTATATATGAATGAACACTTTTTAATAATGTTTTTGTTATTAATAATACATATATAATAATATTATAGGAAGGATAATATGCAAATAAATATTCACAGGTTTTTTTATCATAATATAAATACATATTTTAAAGTTTTTTATAATAATAATATATGAATGAACACTTTTTAGTAATGTTTTTGTAATTAATAATACAAATATAATAATATTATAGAAACGATAATATGCAAATAAATATTGACAGGTTTTTTTGATCATAATATAAATACATAGTTTAAAGTTTTTTTATAATAATAAATTATATATGAATGAACACTTTTTAGTAATGTTTTTGTAATTAATAATACAAATATAATAATATTATAGAAACGATAATATGCAAATAAATATTGACAGGTTTTTTTGATCATAATATAAATACATAGTTTAAAGTTTTTTTATAATAATAATTATATATGAATGAACACTTTTTAGTAATGTTTTTTGTAATTAATAATACAAATATAATAATATTATAGAAACGATAATATGCAAATAAAATATTGACAGGTTTTTTTTGATCATAATATAAATACATAGTTTTAAGTTTTTTTATAATTATAATTTTATATGAATG
>NW_026543655.1:0-20302 GCF_028750875.1 Macrosteles quadrilineatus
AAACCTCTAACCACAACGGAAGAAAATTTGTTTGTAAATCATGTTTAATCCATTTTAATGATAAACCTACCTTCGATGTACATAAACAGCTATGTAACAATCATGAACCTGTTGCTGTAGAAATGCCTAATGAAGATAATTGTAAACTTAAATTTAAAAATTTCAAACACCAACAACAAGTCCCGTACATTGTATATGCTGATTTTGAAAGTATATTAATACAAAAAAGTCCATGTAATAATTGCAATTCTTTTACCTGTAAAAATCCCAATGAATGTTGTATTAACTGTTCCGAGTCAACTGTAAAAATTTGAATCAATGCTGTTTGAACTGTAAAAGACCGAATTGTAAGAACTCCCACACCTGCAAAACTAAACATGCTACGCAAAATCAATCTACCTCTTCAACTGTTGACTATCAAAAGCACTACCCATCAAGTTTTTGTTATTATGTTGTTTCAAGTAATGGTGAAAAATCAGAACCAGTCCTTTTTCGCGGAGAAAATGCTGTGAAGGTATTTTGCCAAAAGATCAGAGATGAAGCTCTTAAAGTGTACGAGACGTACAAAAATAAGTTGCCTATGGAGTTAACGGATGAAGAAGTGGACATGTTTGAACGTTCATCTTGCTGTCACATATGTGAAGAACAGTTTACTGCCGATAATTTAAGGGTTAGAGATCACGACCCTAATACAGGGAAATTTAGAGGTGCAAGTCATTCAAATTGTAACTTGTCATATCAAAATCCACACTTTTGCCCGTAGTCTTGCACAATATGTCAAATTATGACCTCCATTTTATTATTAAAAGTCTCGATTATGATGAAATGGAAATAAAGGTAATCCCTAATACAGAAGAACGGTATATCTCTTTATCAAAGAAAGTTGCTGCTAGATTTGAAATTCGTTTTCTTGATTCGTACAAATTTATGTCTAGAAGTCTTGATGAACTAGTCAAAAATCTTGACAAAAATCAATTCAATGAAACACTTTCTTATTTCGGTTATGATAAACTTAATATTGTTACAAAAAAAGGCTGTTTTCCCTACGAATACATAGATGGTTGGGAAAAATTTAATGAGACTAGCTTGCCTTCTATTGATCAGTTTTACAGCTCTCTAAATAAGTCAGAAGTTGCTGTAGAAGATTATAATAGGGCTGTTGAGGTTTGGAACAAATTTAACTGTCAAACCTTAGGAGAATTTTCTGATATCTACTTTAAGACTGATGTGTTACTATTAAGCGATGTATTTGAAAATTTCCGAAAAGTTTGTAAATCCAATTGAGGCGTCGAGAGGCCAAGGGAGATATGTGACTTTTTAAAAAATGTCATTGTATTTTTTTCATAGTCCTAAAAAATAAAATAAAAATAAAAATAAATTCACTTATACCCCTTGGCTTCCAGCTCTTAGGTGTTTAGTTTGGAGGCCAAGGGATATAAGTGAATTATTTGTTGAAATTCCACCCTTTTTTAACAAAAACCCGTTACCATGACAACATTTTTTAAAAAGTCAAATATCTCCCTTGGCCTCTCGACGCCTCAATTATGGTTTGGACCCAGGTTGGTATTTCACAGCTCCTGGCCTTTCGTTCGACGCGTGTCTTAAATTGACTAAAGTTGAAATCGATTTGTTAACAAGCTATGAACAGTACATGTTCATAGAAGCTGGTATTCGTGGTGGTATTTCTATGTGCACTAAACGTTACTGCGAGGCATCAAATAAGTATTTAGTTTCAGAAACAAATCTTGACTCGGAATCACAACCTGGTGTCAAACCTATGGATCAGGGACTCTGGACAGTTGATAATTCAAACTTTATATTATTCCTAGATATAAATAACCTTTATGGGGCTGCAATGGGAGAAAGTTTACCGTTAAAGGACTTTAAATGGTTAACCCCTGTTGAAATTGATGAAGTAAAAAATAAAATTAATGATATTGGTGAAAATGATGAAGTAGGGTTTATACTTGAGGTAGATCTAGATTATCCGGCACATCTACATGAACAACACAACGACTTACCATTTTGCGCCCAAAGAAAAGTACCACCAGGTAGTAAACATTCAAAATTGTTAACAACTTTAGAACCTAAACGTAATTACATAATTCACAGCCAAGCGTTAAAACAGGCCGTAGAGCATGGATTGTTTTGGTTAAAATCCATAGAGGTATGAAATTTGTTCAGTCTAAGTGGTTGTATGGATACATCGAAAAAAACACAACATTTAGAAAAAATGCGCAAAATGAGTTTGAAAAGGAGTTTTTCAAACTCATGAACAATTCGGTTTATGGCAAATGTATGGAAAACGTAAGAAACAGAATGAATATGGAAATAGTTTGTAGCACTAAAAGGCTCGATAAGCTTATTGCTAAGCCTAATTTTCGTGATAGAACTATATTTACAGAAAAACTGATAGCAGTTCATCTAAATAAAACTAAAGTAAATTTTAACAAACCCATTGCAGTAGGTATGGCTATTCTTGAACTAAGCAAAATCGTAATGTATAGATATTTTTATGATATTTTTCCTCGTGTATTTGGTCAAGGAAATGTAGAACTATTATATACAGATACGGATAGTTACCTTATAAATGTAAACTCAGTTGACGTATATGAGCAAATCAAGGAGAATATACATTACTTTGACACTAGTGAGTACCCAATAACACACGCTTGTTTCTCTCTCGATAATAAGAAAAGACTTGGTGTTATGAAAGATGAAACTTTATCAGTTCCCTAAAGAAATTCATTGGTCTTAGGACAAAGCTATATACTACTCTTAGTAAGAATTATGATTGTAAGAAACGTGCTAAGGGTGTAAAGAAAAGTGTTGTTAAAAATGAAATAACTTTTCAGGACTACGAGAGAGCTTTGTTTTGTAATCAAAACCAGTACAAAGAAATGAATATAATTAGGAGTAGGAAACATGATGTATACACAACGAAAGTACGAAAACTAGCGTTATCGTCTCATGATGATAAAAGATTTGTATTAAATGATAATATCCATACCATGGCATATGGCCATTACAAACTAATTGAGAATAAAAAAAGGAAAATTGATTTACACAAAGAACTGATTGCAAAAAAAGCTAAAATGACCAATGATTCTTGTTAAGCTCAAATTATTTGTTAGATTTGTATGTAAGTTAATTTAGTTTTTTACTTTTCAGATAATGTTTTTTTGGAAACTGTACCGGTCAGGTACGAACAACTTTCTGTTGACGAGGGCTTCCTTAATATGCCTGAATACGAGAACATGGGTCGGGTTGCTATACCTCTGCACGCATTTTTCCCTTCCTGTATTTACACTATAACCTTAAATCCTGGAGAAAGAAAAACCATATCTGCGGGTATAAAAATTAGAATACCTGAAGGTTATGAAGGACAAATTCGACCGTAGCATGGCAAGCGGAAACTTTCGGGGTGACAGTTTTAGACTCTCCAGCGTCTATTGACTCCAACCATACAGACGTAGTCAGGGTTAACCTAATAAATCATGGAAACGAGCCGTTCAGCATTAATTACTGTAGTCACATCGCAGATCTTGTCCTAATAAAGGTTGCTAGGGTGTGTTGGGTCTTAACGGTGGTTCCGAAGATCACGATGATCCGGACTGTAAATTAGAGGAAATAATTGTTGACAATCATTGTGTCTGTCATTGTAAGAAGGGACATTATCTAGTTACAAATAAATCAAGTAATTTGAGCTTTACAGTAAATTTATGTAAATAGTGGAATAATAGAAAGTATTATGACTGTAATGAAAAAAACTGTAAACTTAACTTATCTATTTAGTTTGATTGTTTATGTTTTTAATTACTGTAACCATTGAATCTTCAAATTAATACATAGATTTTTTTTCATAATTTTGTAAGTGTAACAATTATATTTGACATTTGTTATGTATATTTGTAATTTTGATATGTTTGTAAATAAATATAAATTATTTTGACATACAATCTGTGTTCAGTGTTATTTATTACCTACCTTGTTTCAGATTAATTTATCTCCCTTTCATTTATCTGATATAAATATATATTTATACACAATTAAATATTACGTCATGAATAAAAACATAGTTATATCAATCAAAATAAGAGAATAGCATCATTTGATGTTTGACTTTCAAGACGATGAAACCAAGTATCGACAAGTTTGGAGGTTATATAGGTTTTACTTCCAAAGAAAACGTTGTAGTAGGACCTTCAGGAATAGGTTTCAAGCTAACTGATAAACAAAATTTTAATATTGAAAACAAAAGGTTAACAAACGTAGGGGAAGCTGTCGATTCTAGTGATGCCGTTACTTTAAATTATATTTCATCAAAATGTCTATTGTTAGAGGATAAACAAGTTAATTTAAGAAAGAGAAAAATTGTTAATGTCAATGATCCTGAATCAGACATGGATGTTGTTAATAAGAGGTACTTTCAAAATAGTATGGACAAAGAACTACGAGATACTATTAAGTTTGATAGAAAGAAATTTATTATTGATTGCGAAAATCATAATATTAAAAATATATCAAACCCTGTAGATGGAAAAGATGCAATATCTCTCGATTATTTCAAAAGCAATACTTTAATGTATGAAAATGGCAATTTTAATGCTAAAAGAATGAGAATTAACAATATTGGAGATCCTACCGAGTTAACGGATGTAGTTTCTAAACAATACATCGAAAATTATGTTAATTCACAGATTAATTTAAAATGTGTGACTTTTGGTATCAATGATGAAATTAATATGAAGAATAAACGATTGAGCTTTTTTAAAATTGAAAAAGATCCAACCGATGACTCTGATGCAATAAATAAACTTTATCTAGATAAAGAATTAGTTAGGGTAAATCAAATAATTAGCAAGACGGTGGAATCCTTCATTAAACCAGAAAAAGGAGAATTAAACTTTAAAAAGTTTATAATTAATATAAATGAAGCCATAAATAATTATTCTCCCATTACTTTAGGTCAGGCAAGAACACTCATGCAGAAGTATTTATACATTGATGACAAAAGTGAAGTAAATATCAATAATTCAATAATAACAAATGTCAAAAAGCCAATTGAAAGACATGATGTTGCAAACAAAGAATATGTAGATGAAACAGTACGAAGCAACAATACAACTTTAGTTGAAGTGGTACTGAGGGAAATGATAAAGGATTATATTAAACCTGATATGAATGGTGTCATAGATTTAAAAAAGTATAATATTCAATTGGTTGTCAAAGCGAGCGAGAATGAAAATTCACCTGTGACTCGTAAACAATTAGATGCTTTCAAAAACAGGATAAACTCTGATATGTCACGTATTGATGAAAAGCTTAAGGTTTTTTATCCAGCTTCTTCGTTGACTGCAAGGTCCCGAAATAGAGAAGGTAAGCCCATATCAGATGTCATGAGTGCAATGATAAATGACTTAGCTTATCTTAGGTCTGAAATAAAAACCTTGAAAGAAAGTAAATCAACAGAAGATGATGATAAAGACGACTTTTGGGATAGGGTAGGTAAGTTGAATAGCAAGTAGGACTGGTCATCAGTATGGTTCTGAGCTTCAAACGAGGTGGAGGTCTAATTAATAAGCTTATTGATAACCTACCTTTTGAGGCACATCTGTTGGGTGGATACCAATTTTGTGGGGCTGGTACTAAATTGGAGAAACGTCTGGCAAGGGGCGACAAAGGGATCAATCCACTTGATAGTTACTGCAAGGAACACGATATAGCATACGCTCAGAACAAGGATTTAACGAGTAGACACAAAGCTGACAGGCTGCTGGCCGATAGGGCGTGGACGAGAGTATCGGCTCCGGACGCTAAACTCGGTGAAAAGGTAAACGCTTTTTTAGTAACGAACGCTATGAAAGCAAAACTTAAACTCGGTGCTGGTATGAAGAAATCGAAGTCAGAAAGTGTTACAAAGAAAAGGCAGAAAAGGAGTCCGAAACATGACAGTAAGAATGGAAATACACAGAAGAAACACCTCAAGGATGCTATACTGGCGGCTAAAAACGAACTTAAAAAGAGTAAAAGCAAAGAACTTAAGGTATTGGTTCCTGCAGCGTTGAAAGCTGCAAGAAATGCGATGAGGGGTGGTAAAAAGGATCGAATAAAAAAACCTAGAATCATACCCATACCCAAATCTGGAGGAGCGTTACCGTTCCTGTTGCCATTATTTGCCGGACTGTCTGCCATCGGAAGTCTGGCCGGCGGAGCTACCTCAGTGTATAAAGCCATAAACGAAGTTAACAGAGCAAGAAAGGAAAATGTAAGTGACGTTAAGATTAAAACAGGAAAAGGATTGTATTTGAGACCATACAAACAAGGGATGGGTATTTTTTTAGATCAAACGCACTAACCAATCTGGATTTGGAAAGGTATGCTAAACGATTGAAAATACCTTACTTTAGAGGAGTATTCTCTAAGGATAAACTGCCTTTGCATCCATGGAATAAAGAAGCGATAATCATAAACTTAGACGATGATGATGGGCCCGGGACTCATTGGGTCGCTTTACGTAAAGATGGATCACATGCAAAGTATTACGACAGTTTTGGGAACCTCAAACCACCAATGGAAGTTATACATTATTTAAAAAACTGTATTATTTTGTATAACTATGTTAGGGATCAAAATTTTAACACTGAAATATGTGGACAGTTGTGTTTGAAATTTCTGTCTGATTGTAATTAAAATATTCTCCAATAACTATCTCAGTCATTATTTGACCATCGTACAAGCAACATGTCTCACCTATTTGTAATTTCGGGAAATAGTTCACTCTTAAGCTGTGAAATATTCCCCAAAATTGAACTAGAAAATGATCGAGATTACGTGTTAGGGTTCATCAATTTTGAAACATTTAATTCAATTCCAAATGTTGAGGAAGGGTGTAATATGTTTTATTATCTTACCGATAAAAATGAAGAGGTGGGTATAGAAATACCTACTGGATCATATGAAGTTAAAGATTTGCAAAAGTATTTACGAAAGGTTCTTGGAGATAAGAGAGGTGAAACAGAAACTGACATCGATACTAACTTATCATACAAAAATGCGTATCCCATTAATCATGATGTACTGATAACAATTCAACCAAACAATAATACGTTAAAAAGTGAGATAAAGTGTTCCAAAGACATCGACTTCACTCCTTCAGACTCAATAGGTCCTTTATTAGGTTTCAAAAATAGAAAATTAAACAAGTTTTTCACTCATGTGTCGGATGGAACGGTAAACGTCTTAAAAGTCAATACTATAAACGTGGAGTGTAATATAATTACGTCTTCGTTTGTAAATAGTAATCCAAGTCATGTGATACATACATTCTTTCCCACTGTTCCACCAGGATTTAAAATAGTTGAAACTCCCGCCAATATAATCTATCTTCCAATCAACACAAGGACGATTGATAACATATCCCTTAAAATAACTGATCAAAATGGTAAACCTATCAATTTCCGTGAAGAAACCATCACAGTAACATTACATCTTAAACGTTTGTAATCATGCCTATGATCTTCACCCCAGTTAAGAACATACCGTATTTGAAAACCGTGAACATTTCTACACCGGACACCGTGAAGAGAGGTTCTCTTTCTAAGAGTAATAGAGACTTTTTAGTATCATTAGGCTTAAAAATTAAACATGGCTGGTAGTATATTACAAGTAAGAGAGCAAATTTACTTTGACGAATCGATAAATAAAATAGAAGTACACGCACATCAACCATATGCTAATTCTTCATTCAACAATAATGATGAAATTAGAATACCAATCCAACATCAAGATATCTATACGTATCCCTGCAACAGTACTCTCTACATCGAGGGGGTGGTTAAATCAACAAATACAAAATTCATTAATAACGGATATGCTTATTTATTTGATGAAATACGATACGAAATCGGTGGAGTTGAAATAGATAGGGTGAAAAACGTTGGAATTACAAGTACAATGAAAGGTTATCTGTCTTTTAATGATAGTGACATTAAAATGTTAACTAATGCAGGCTGGACGAGTGAAAAAGGTAGTTTATTGACTCTCAAAGAAGACAGTACAAATAAAGGTACTTTCTATTTTAATGTCTGCATTCCTCTTAAGATTTTAATTGGGTTCGCTGAGGATTATAATAAAATTATATTAAACGTTAAACAGGAACTTATACTTATAAGATCAAGAACTGACCTAAATGCTATGCTTGGTGAGGTTAAGACTGAAACAGGAGCTGCAGGTACAAGTACAAGTATCGAGCCAACGATGGACATTAACATCAAGAAAATTCAATGGAGAGTTCCCTACGTATTCCCATCAGATCAAGAAAAACTATCTTTACTCAAAGTTATTGAAAAAAATCAATCAATTTTCATCAATTTTAGAACATGGGAGCTTTATGAATATCCTTTATTACCACAATCAAATAGACAGACATGGAATGTAAAAACATCAACTCAGTTGGAAAAACCACGATATGTTGTATTAGCATTTCAAACGGACAGATCAAACAATATCAAAAAAAATGTCAGCGAATTTGATATATGTGACGTTTCAAATGTAAAACTTTATTTGAATTCAGAGTGTTACCCGTATGACGATATGAACCTTGATCAGTCCAAGAATCAGCTAGCGATTCTTTATGAAATGTATGTAAAATTTCAAGAAAACTACTATTTTAAAAAGGGCGAACCCCTATTCACATATAGTGAATTTGTAACACATGCTCCGTTAATTGTAATCGATTGTTCCAGACAAAACGAATCCATAAAATCAGGACCAGTGGATATAAGATTAGAGTTTGAATCGAAAAGTACAATCGCAGCTAAAACTACAGCATATTGTTTAATATTACACGATCGTGTCGTTGAATACAACCCGATGACAAGTTTGGTAAAAAAGTTAGTATGAGGTGAAAAAAGGAAAACAAAAGGTCAGGAACAAGGTCAAGGGTTAGTAGGTTGAGATTAAACAAGTTGTAACGTGATAATTCACAATTTTTATTCCAGTTGCTAACAAGATGTCGAACAGAACAGTCGTATGTGATATCCAAGGGTTCCGTGGACTAAAAAATGAGTTCATCGTGAAGGAAGCAGCTTTTCTCACAACTTCAGGTAGTAAAGTGCAATCGATTATTTTCAAACCACCTTTTCCATATACAGCGTTACCTGAAACACAACAAAAGGTTGCAACATGGGTTAAGCAATTCTGTCATGGAATTGACTGGAATGACGGTTACACTCCATATTTCGAAATGAAGAATATTTTTAACAGGATATTAGGATCTTACGATGTTGTATTAGTCAAAGGTATGGAAAAAAAGATTTTTATTGAAAATACTTTATCGAATAAAACTGTGTCCGTGCGGGATATGGATGAAATTTGTTGTCCAAGAATCAACGATCTGAGAAAACAGATGAGCTTTAGAAAGTGTTTTTACCATTCTCGAACGACTGATCAATGTGCAAGTGAAAATGTTAGACTGTTGTTACACTGGTATATAAACAAGGTTGAAAAGAAATCCACATTATTGGAGATCGAAGACAAAACAGTTGACAAGATTGGAGAAATTATTGATAAATTCAATACGCTTGATAAATACGGTAACAGAACTTTAGCCAATTTAAAAATACAAGAAATATCTTACCTACCGAAAGAGTATTTTGTACATCACGTGTCCCCGAGTGACCTATGGCACGTGTGGGACCTTCTCCCAGATCACAAAAAAGATAAGCTAAAGGATATAATTTACTGCTATGAACATTACAACTCCTCAGGTGCGGGTACAGATCACATCGACGGAAAACCTCAGAGAAAAGAAAATTGTGCAAGATGTACGCAATCGAATTAGAGCTTTTTATTCAAAGTAATCCACAAATCGTTCAACATTTTAACGGAATATTTCACGCTGAAGGTAGAATACCTTCATACATCAACTATCCCTCATCATATATATTCAATACTGGAGACCGATGGGTAGCCGTTTACATTGACGAATTTCATCGGGGTGAATATTTTGATAGTTTCGGTTTACCTCCACCTTACAAAATATTTCTCTTCATTCAAAATGCTACTGAAAAATGGAGTTACAATCGACATCGAATACAGAGTGAATCATCAGACTACAGTGGATACTACACTTTGATGTATCTGATCCATCGATCTTCTGGGCAAGACATTGAGGGGTTTACATCATTATTTTCAGACTGCACAGACGAGGAGAAAGATAAGCGTATCGGTGATCTGTTTTCAAAAAGCTTTAATAGTTCAAAAATTAAGTCAGTAAAACTTGCTGTAGAAAAAATGAAATCTTTATATCATAGGATGGAAAATAGAACCATGTGGAAATAAAATAGTTTTCATTTATATTTTTTCGTTTATTATTTATATTCCCTTGTGTACTACTTATAAGATTACATAAGAATTTAAGAATGCCGATCAATCTCATTTCTGCATAGAACGTGGTAAGAGAAGGTTATCTCATAATAATGAAGGTGATTAATCAAAAACAAAAATTAAACATTGAAAGTTTTGATTTAAAACCGGTTGATAATAGACGAAGACATAGTGGGCTCCTTCCAAATCAAATCAGATGTTTAATTACAGGACCATCATCTTGTGGGAAAACTGCTGTGATGTTAAGCCTAATTACAGATCCTAATGGATTAAAATTTGAAAACATATATGTTTACTCAAAGTCCTTATATCAACCAAAATACCAGTTTTTGGAAAACGTTTTAAAAAATGTAAAAGGAATTGGTTATTATAAATTCTCTGAAAATGAAGAAGTAATTCAACCTTCTGAGGCTAAGAAACACTCGGTGTTTGTGTTTGATGATATAATATGTGATAAGCAAAACAACGTAAGTGCATTTTTTAGTATGGGTCGACACAAAGACGTGGATTGTTTTTATCTTTGTCAATCTTATTCCAGAATTCCGAAGCAGTTAATTAGAGATAATGCTAATATGATAATTGTTTTTAAACAGGATAATAATAATCTTAAACATGTTTATAACAATCATATTAATCCCGACTTAACATTTACGGAATTTGTAGATATGTGTCAAATTTGTTGGAATAAAAAATTTGGATTTTTCGTAATCGATAAAGAAAGTGATCTGAACAATGGTAGATATCGCAATGGGTTCGATAAATTTTTTATAAGGTAATATTGTATGTGATACCACACAGTCTTCATCCAACTTCGAAAGGAAATGGATGTTAAAAAGGAGTTAATCAAAACAAGTAATACGGTAAGAAAAAAATATTTAGCACTGAAACGAGGTATTGTGGATGAAGAAGAAATATTCAAAAAGAAATTTAAACCTATCGTCGATCCTATTAGTGAAATAGTAAAAAATATTGAAGAGAAAAAGAAAAAAAAGAGTGACAAGAATTCATCAATTCTTGATAGTGAACAAACTCCGTCGTCATCACTTAAAGTTATGAATGAAAGCAAACCTTCACAAATTCAAACCAATGAATCATTATCAGAAGAATCGGATTCCAATAGTGAACATGATGAAAACGAAGAAAATTTTAACGATTATATCAATAAATCTATTAACGATAGTAAAAATGAAATGGATCATACGTATGGTGTATATTTAGGTGATAATGATGAATGGATGATTGGAAATAGTAAAATTAACTACGATCCATCTGATAGTTTCATTAAAATAAAAGGTCAAAAATTTAAACCAACAATTGGTTTGTTGGAACTTATGTTTAAGAAGAAACCAAATAAGACACTTATCACTAAAGATGATCTGAATTCTTTTAAAGATATATTACTGCTTACAAATGCTCATTTAGTGAGACATTCTGATGGAGAGAAGGTTCAAGCTACAAATACATTTAAATACAGAAACTATATAAAAAATATTTTTAAGAAAGGGAGTGGGTTAAAAACTCCCTATTTAAAATTGGATACTTATCCATGTGCTCCAGACTATGTGCATTATGATAATATAAATGAAATTGTGGACAGGCTGCGATTATTGAAATTATCAGAGATTTCAGGTAATACTAGTCACAATAACGAAGTTATAAATATAATATCAGAGCTCAGAGATAAAGGAGTTATAGAGTAACTAATATTATGGGTATAAAAGAAGATATTGCTAACGAGTTACATAAGTCGGTAAGAAAGAATTTTCCTCGACGAAAGGTAGTTGTGAAAGGGTTTGACGACCTTTGGCAGTGTGATTTAATTGATATGACAAAATATTACAAGGTCAATAAGGGATTCAAGTATATAATCACAGTAATTGACGTTTTTTCAAAATATGCTTGGTCAAGACCTCTCAAAACTAAAACCAGTAAAGAGGTTACTTTTGCAATGGAAAACATATTAAAACAGGGAAGGGTTCCAAAAAATTTACAATCCGATTTAGGAACAGAATTCTACAATTCCGAGTTTAAAAAGTTGATGGGTGATTATAAAATTAACCACTATTCTACCTACAGCATTTTAAAGTCGAGCGTGGCAGAAAGATTTAATCGCACGTTAAAAAATTTTATGTGGAAAAAATTTACAATTAATGGTACTTACAATTGGATCGACATACTAGACCAACTAATGGACTTCTACAATACAAAGAAACATTCGACTATAAAAATGAAGCCGTGTGACGTATCAAAGAAGAATGAAATGGAATTACTAAAGACCATTTATTCATATAAACAACCCAAACTACGAATGATACCTAAGTTTGAAATTAACGACTACGTCCGCATTAGCAAATATAAAGGGGAATTCGCCAAGGGATATACTCCGAATTATTCCACAGAAATATTTCGCATCACGCAAGTAGTTCCGACAGAACCCGTCACTTACAAGTTGGTAGATGCCGAGAACCAACCCATTGCCGGAGGATTCTATCAAGAAGAGCTAACTAAGGTTAAACATAAAGACGTTTACTTAGTCGAAAAGATTCTCAAGAAGAAGGATGATAAAGTGTTTGTAAAATGGCTTGGTTTTCCTTCGTCCAAAAACTCCTGGATTCAAAAAGATAATATTGTTTAACATGATATATAATAGACATTTTTTATACTGTAGTACTACTGCTTATTGTGAATAAATATATACTAAACTCAAAAACATTTCTTTTATTACATATATAAATTACAATTAAATATAGTAAAAATAAATTATCCTAATATACTTACCTTCGTCAGTCCCGAACCCGGTCCCGTGGCGTCGAAGCCCGAGACGATAACCGCTCGTCAACCTGAAACATGACCTACACAACCTACCTCGTATCGATATCAGTATAAAGACTTGCTTCAGATTGTAAACAAATAATTGGTATATAAATTAGACATCTTATCTGTTGTTTGACTCAAATGAATTGATGATGCACTCGCAGTTATCACTATCGCATGTTTTCTGCAACGTCACGATAAGCCACGATGCAAATCCATTAAGCGCTTATCTAAATACTATACAATCTGTAAATTGTTTAACTTATTTTAAAATACAACATATGTCAGTCCTAAGATTTTTTAAACAGATGAAACTAATATTTTATATATATATTTTTTTAATCACATGGTAGTTTTTAAAATATAAGTTTCGAACACAAATTCCCAAACAAAATATGTCACATATTTGTGGAAACAACCTCAACGTTAAATGATATACGAGCGTATGTCATAAAATCGCTTGCGATTCCACCATAATCGTTTTTAAATTAATCTATATAAACATATTATTTATCCATTATTCCTTACATCAGGCTAACAATTAAACACTCTATTTACTCCACGCATTTGGAAAACTATCTACACTCAACACTAATTGACAAAAGCGACAAGCGTTTGCGAGTTAATCATCACCACCTTAAAAATCAAAATGTTAATTTAAATATTTATAATACATCTTGTCACACCTGTACCCTCCACGGTGTCAGCTCTCTCGTCCGTCCACCACGACACACCACCGACACCTTTCCCGTGTGCCAGCCTCCGCGGTGCCAGCTCTCTCAACCGTCCACCCCGACACGCCGACGGAAACTTTCGACACCGTGTGCCAGCTCTCTCACCGTGCCAGCTCTCTCACCCATGTACGTTCTCCCCGTGCCAGTTCTCTCAGCCGTTTAATAACACGGTGGTGCTAGCTCTCTCATTTTTACCCTACTTATACCAAATTTTTTCCCCTAATATTATCTACAAAATACGAGATTTCGTATAAACCCGTATTTGGTAAACTACCAGCTTAGCAGTACAATACATTACGTTTTCCAGCTCATCGACTCCCGGATACCGCCGTCTTACATTTCATTCAACGATAACTTTTCTCAACTGTGTAGGTACACCAACAAATATTACTAGAGAAAATTTATATTTTCATAAATTCACAATAATATTACATTGCTATTGAATATTTTAGTAGCATGCTTTTAGTAGTCCGTCGGAACGTATTTGTTCGTGAACTTATTACACTGAAGGTTTAAATAACATCTAAAAAAATCATATAATAATGTGTTACAAGGATTATTGTGCATATCAATACTTCACAACGTTGATAAACCTTTTTATCCTAGGGACTTTTGAACACGAAAAGTAATCGTTACTTGCCTAAGGCTAGAAGACTCCGAAAATAGGACATTCCGTAGGAAATCTGTTTAAAATGCAGTTAGTGTCTGACTAAGATAAAAAATAACCACGGTAACAGCTGATCAAATATGAAAAACATTCACTAAACCTACGATCCATAATCAAATACACTCATATCACTGTAGCAATACAATAAGTAGTATATTTTTGTAAGCAATAAAGTGTATGACTATTTTTAATACAAATTACATTTAATATCATCACGATTGTAATATACCTGAATCGATGATTTTAATTTTCCAAGATTAAAGTGTACAAAACTAGATGGACGGTAAAGATAATACGATTTTGAGATTAAACGTAAGCACCAGATTTGAGCTAAGTGTTTGAAAAGGTTTTAATTTCATTCCAAGCTTTTAATTCCCGTTGAAAGAGGGATAACAAAACAATGTAAATTATAATTTGCTTAATGAGTTTTCATAATGTAAAATCTCTGAAAGAATGGCGTTGGAACAATGTTTAATCACACATCCAAATTACATTTAGATTGGAATTGTTATGTATCATATGATATTGTGGATAACAAAATACAGTTATGATTACCTTAGTTCTATATTTATGTGAATACGCAAAAGAAATAGTTATTAGAGATTAACTTTGTCTATAAACAAGACAATTATAAAATATATTCACTATTTTAATAACAAAACTTAAAATAATATTTGTGAGATAAATTGATTTTTCCGATACCTTCTCTATAGGCATGCCTTAAGACTGGCAAAGGCTGACTTCCGGACGTATTGTATTGGCATAAAAACGGTAAAAACTACTGTTTGCTTGTCAAATAAAATAGCTACTGTTCATTTAATACTTTACAAATAGATTGATTCAAATGCACGATACTGTGAAAAATGGATAGTACCAGTCTTTACATCACGAATGTATATTAATAATACAAACGTACCTGAAATAAAAAACAAATGTATAATGTATCAGACAATTTCGCTGCATGGATTTACATAACAAACCTATATCTATTTGCATGATTTTTTTAGTTAAGAAGTAAGATACTGCTTTAAGCGATATATCAAAATGCCAAATTGCTTTAGGGATAGATATTTATAGATATTGGATTCGTGTATTGTTTAGTTTATAAAATACAGAGAAGAAAGGTACACAGAGGTAGAGAATGCCAAGCTTTAGGTTCCATATCCTGTCAATATCCCTGGATAGACTCCCTTGGGTAATTTGACATTGGTGTCTTTATATTCAACTTTTCATACAGTATTTGTGAATATGAATACTTTTGATGGAATACAATATTGTCTATCTTTAATTCCATTATACTTCAACTTCTTTCTTTACTAACAATGTTAAGTTTTTTTCAATCAAAACCATTATGCCATTATACTATTATATGTAATTTGTTTCTTTTTCCCACTAAGTTATTTACATCAAAATCAAGATATTAATATGTTATTCTTGATATAGTACGTGATTGGTAGTTTCTAAAACGCAAAATTAAGATCCCCACCTCAAACCTGCATATTAAGTTAATTTAAATTTTACGACTGGATTTTCACAAAAATATTTCCTTCAAATAGTCAGATTTATTTCCTATACAAATAATATAAGCTTTAATGAGTACCTACTTATGTTAGCTGCTACAGGAAAATTTATACAGTGTGTATTTATAAATGTTTGCATAGCTTGGTAAAAAATAAATAAACGTTTGCTAATTAATATGATCGACAGAAATATCCATAAACAAGTAAAGCTTATTTATTTTCCATAAAAATGAGGCATAAGTCATTTTGCACATACAGTTTTTTATGCTGTTCGTAACAGTTTTTTATGCTGTTCGTAATAGTTTTTATGCTGACTTACAACATTTATGTTCCGGAGGTCCTAAATGAGAGAATCAATTTTTTTATATAAAATTGATTGATTATAAATGTTTTTTTATATAAATTTTTTTATATAATATTTTTTTATATATATATATATATATAGGCCTACATTATTCTCCATATAAAAATCTTACTAAAACGTATATAATCGAAACATTTCAACGAAGCTTTAGACGTCTAACACTACCAAAAGTATTCCTCCATTTATAATAACAAAATACAAAGGTATTAGCAAAACTGTAAACCCACAAAAGTTAAAGTTTATGTTAAAACAAGATGTTTAAAACAGAACTTGCTTTAAAGCCCATTGCAGCTTCCACTCTGAAAACATTTATTGTTGTGTTTTTAATAAAACAATTGCATCAACCTTGGTTAAATATTTTACGTACTACGAATAGTTAAACATGCAAAAATAAAAATAACTCAATGCACTTGGGGGTTTCCCTGTAAAGCTCATAATGTTTTCTATTTGTGGGTATCTGTATAACCCTCCGAATGTGGAACTAATAAATATTTATTGTGTGAAACAAATAATTGCTCACATAATCAAATATTGTTAACAAACATTGTTTTAACAATACTGTTTTCTATAAATTCAACATTTCTTAATGAAGTGTGGGTTTGATTAGGATTATTATGTATGCTTGTACATTATGATAACAAAAAATAATATCACCCTGTTTTTCTCTGTATTCCTTTTGTCAAGACAATAAACAATTCTTTTTGACAAATAGGGTCTGACATTTACACATAAATTCAGAGGTAGAATAGTTACGTTACAACAATAATTCAAATACGCTTAAATATTTTATTTCATTTTTTTACAGTGTAAAAGCAACGACATGAAACAAAGATTTATCTAGGATAGGTATCACTAGATTAGAATCTCTTTTTCTTTTGCTAATCAACTAGTCAGATTTATATTTTTGTCTTTTTACATTGCAGGAGCATGATATATCCTTTTCTTTAATATTCCAGACAATAATCTTCTAATTTCATGACATTAAAGTCTATAGCTAAGATTAGACAGTCGAGGTGATACGATTTTGAGATTAAAACTTAAGCAGTGGATTAAGCTAAGTGTTAGAAAACGATGTAACTGTGACATTCTAAGCTTTTGTCCTGCTTTTAATTGTATTACAATGTAAAATATATTTTTGAAAAGTTGTTTTTCAATGAAGTACTTATTGTTACAATTTATTTATTTGATAAATAATATAATTTTAGTACAGAGTTAATTTAGAAGTAACTCGAAATTACAATAAAAAACGTAAAAAATGTTTAAACTTGCTTTGTTACAAGAAACATGTTTAAGCTCAATCAAATTATTAATTTAAAAACTGCTAATATATTTTGTTAGATGAATGGATATGTCGCCAGAACTTTCCCGCAGACTGGTCTTAATTCATTGGTCCGAATCCAAGATGCGTTTTTATTGGCATAAACTGAAGATATCTAAGTTATGTAGCAGTCCATGATATTAGAAATCTCTGATTTATTTTTCCAATTATTTTTCCTAAAATGTTTTAAGTTATTTTATTGGTCTTTCAATGGTAGTTAAAAATTTATCAGAAAAACCAATTTTTAATATTAGATTCAAAGTTTATTTAGCTAAAACCATATAAAACGATTTGTCAAAAACTTGTTGGATCTGGTATTAGTCCTTGGATCCAGAATTAATTTTAAATATACAACTGGATCTTGAATAATCGTTAACCCATGAAATTATAAAACATTAAACTTTTACAGTTTTGTAGACAGTTGTTCGACCTACAATCATAATTAAAAATACCTAAAATTCATAATCATTATAAAATGAACAGATAACATAGTCTACACTCTTACGTTTAAGAGTAAGAGTATTATTGATTACCTCTTAGAGATAAGTAAGTGCATTAAAATGACTTTGAAATCTCCCTATACATTTTAAGTACTTTAAGATCTTCCTCCCAGATGAAAAAGGAATTAATTTTTAAGAACAAGGCAAGACAAGAAGAAGTTTTAAATTTAAACCCAATGAATCCCCTGCAGTTATTGGACATGCTTGTTAAGTTACCTTGTAACTTTGATAGATTCTTTCATAAAATTGACTTAGACATCAATTCACCTTCCGACTTCTATGATTTTTTTCCGTACTTTAAAAGGACCACAATATATGTCAGGATACAGAATATGAGGAGATCTGATTGAAAATCGTTATGGTTACAAACTATTTACAAGCTGTTTAACCTAATTAGTGAAAGTTATTATAAATAGTTTATGATTTTTGTTTTTAAGTTCTGGATTTTTTTTAAATTTGTATTTGTATGGGGATCTTTTTGTAAAAACCCTTAAAAAACGGAAAGCTCTGACTTTCACAAAAGTGAATCAAAATATTTAGTTTAAAATGAAATCGGTTAGATTAAGAACAATACGGTTATAATACTATCTACATAACCCTCTTACAAAAGATATTACATAACAGTGTGGTCTTAACTACTATGTTGGACTTAAAAAACCATAAAAGTTAAATAAGATGGTTCAATACAAACGGAACTTGTTTAGAAACAGCTTACAAGTCCGTGTTTGGGAACTTTTGTTGTCTTCCTAATCTCATTAGGTATTACAGAACTTGGCTAGGCTTGTAAAACTCTTGTTTTTGGTTAAATTTGAATGGTTAGAAGTAGAAATAAAACTTTTAGGGCTAGACAAATTCAGAAAACATCTCAGCTTAGTTGTCTTTTCTTAACAATTTATTTTTCAAATATTAAGTTGAGAACTACGTTGTATGCTACAGTTACAGTAGGAGAATATTGACATTGAAAATTCATTTGAAAATTGAAAGTTCCGTAGTTTGGCCATAATATTATATTTCATCATTAAATTTAAAAGTTGTCATAAATTTGAATCATGGTTTACAAATTTGTTTAAAGTGTTGTCAACTTTTATAGGCCCATTGTTATTCTTATCAGTTATTAGACTACAATTCGTACAAAATATTTGTTTCTGCTCAAAATAGCCAAAAATTAATTATTTGCATATTTAAAAAGGAAATTTACTCAACCCAAATGAAACTCAAATCTTCACCACTATGATCAGAATAGCTTATAGTGCATAATATGTTTAACAAAGTAAAAGGTAAATGGAAAACCCAACCAGCCCCAGGTCATATTGCTGACTGAATATTGAAACATTGATATCAACATCGCTTTATGAATACACCAATGTCAATTCACTACTGACATCAACTTCACTCTGATGAATATATATCAAAGTCACATTTACATATACACATCTAAAACACACTTAATGTATCTCTGAATACATGGACTTTAATTTAATATTGACATCAATATCGCTCTTTTGAATAAACCTATACCCCTACCATACCGATATCGGGGGAGCAAGCTGGTCTAGTGGATAGAGCGTGGGACTTTAGTGCCAGAGGTCCCGGGTTCAAATCCCACCAAATCACCAATGGATTTTATCTAAGTAACCCCTAGGTCTAGCCTGAAGTAATGTTAAAAACAATACCGGGCTCGTGCCTAGCGTCCTAGGACAAAAACAAAAACAACTACCGATTACGAATCGATAATACTCTTCTGAACACGCATGTATCAATTTAAGTGTCATGTCTATTATGAATACAGCTATAGCAGTTTAACTTTTCCTATGCTAATTGTACTTTAGTGTCGTTCTAACAGCCTAAGATTATTGTTATTGTAAATCAAATATAGTGAGACTAAACACTATACAATTTAATTGTACTATGCTTTTCATAGAAATTGGTGTGAATACCTGCTTCTTAGTAATCCAAATTGTAGCAAAGACGTAACTAGTTTTAACTTAACGAAGTC
>NW_026543656.1:0-20231 GCF_028750875.1 Macrosteles quadrilineatus
CACTTGTACAGCCTTGTACACAATTGTACAACCTTGTACACACTTGTACAACCTTGTACACCCTTGTACAAACTTTTACACATCGTACACACTTGTACACCCTTGTACAAACTTGTACATCCTTGTACACACTTGTACAACCTTGTACACACTTGTACAATCTTGTACACACTTGTACAATCTTGTACACACTTGTACAATCTTGTACACCCTTGTACACACTTTTACTTATCGTACACACTTGTACACCCTTGTACAAACTTGTACATCCTTGTACACACTTGTACAACCTTGTACAAACTTGTACAAACTTGTACATCCTTGTACACGATTTTACACCCTTGTACACACTTGTACAACCTTGTAAAAACTTGTACAACCTTGTACACACTTGTACACCCTTGTACACACTTGAACAAGCTTGTACACACTTGTACAACCTTGTACACACTTGTACACCCTTGTACACACATGTACAACCTTGTACACAACTTGTACAACCTTGTACACACTTGTACAACCTTGTAAAACTTGTACACCCTTGTACAAACTTGTACACCCCTGTACACACTTGTACACATTTGTACACACTTGTACACCCTTGTACACACTTGTACAACCTTGTACAAACTTATACAATCTTGTACACACTTGTACAACCCAGTACACACTTGTAAAATCTTGTACAAACTTGTACATCATTGTACACGATTGTACACCCTTGTACACACTTGTACAACCTTGTACACACTTGTACAACCTTTTACACAATTGTACAACCTTGTACACACTTGTACAACCTTGTACACACTTGCACAACTTTGTACACACTTGTACAGTCTTGTACACAATTGTACAACCTTGTACACACTTGTACAACCTTGTACACACTTGTACAACCTTGTACACAATTGTACAGCCTTGTACACACTTGTACAACCTTGTACACACTTGTACAGCCTTGTACACAATTGTACAACCTTGTACACACTTGTACAACCTTGTACACACTTGTACAACCTTGTACACAATTGTACAGCCTTGTACACACTTGTACAACCTTGTACACACTTGTACAACCTTGTAAAAGCTTGTACACCCTTGTACACACTTGTACAACCTTGTACAACCTTGTACACACTTGTACAGCCTTGTACACAATTGTACAACCTTGTACACACTTGTACAACCTTGTACACAATTGTACAACCTCGTACACACTTGTACAACCTTGTACACACTTGTACAACCTTGTACACAATTGTACAACCTTGTACACACTTGTACAACCTTGTACACACTTGTACAACCTTGTACACACTTGTACAACCTTTTACACACTTGTACAGCCTTGTACACAATTGTACAGCCTTGTACACAATTGTACAACCTTGTACACACTTGTACAACCTTGTACACCCTTGTACACACTTTTACTTATCGTACACACCTTACACCCTTGTACAAACTTGTACATCCTTGTACACACTTGTACAACCTTGTACAAACTTGTACATCCTTGTACACGATTTTACACCCTTGTACACACTTGTACAACCTTGTAAAAACTTGTACAACCTTGTACACACTTGTACAACCTTGTACACACTTGTACAACCTTGTACACACTTGTACAACCTTGTACACACTTGTACAACCTTGTACACACTTGTACAACCTTGTACACACTTGTAAAAACTTGTACACACTTGTACAACCTTGTACACACTTGTACAACCTTGTACACACTTGTACAACCTTGTACACACTTGTACAGCCTTGTACACAATTGTACAACCTTGTACACACTTGTACAGCCTTGTACACAATTGTAAAACCTTGTACACACTTGTACAACCTTGTACACCCTTGTACACACTTTTACTTATCGTACACACTTGTACACCCTTGTACAAACTTGTACATCCTTATACACACTTGTACAACCTTGTACAAACTTGTACAAACTTGTACATCCTTGTACACGATTTTACACCCTTGTACACACTTGTACAACCTTGTAAAAACTTGTACAACCTTGTACACACTTGAACAAGCTTGTACACACTTGTACAAGCTTGTACACACTTGTACAAGCTTGTACACACTTGTACAACCTTGTACACACTTGTACAACCTTGTACACACTTGTACAACCTTGTACACACTTGTACAACCTTGTACACACTTGTACAACCTTGTACACACTTGTACAACCTTGTACACACTTGTACAACCTTGTACACACTTGTACAACCTTGTACACACTTGTACAACCTTGTACACAATTGTACAACCTTGTACACACTTGTACAACCTTGTACACACTTGTACAACCTTGTACACACTTGTACAACCTTGTACACAATTGTACAACCTTGTACACACTTGTACAACCTTGTACACACTTGTACAACCTTGAACACACTTGTACAGCCTTGTACACAATTGTACAGCCTTGTACACACTTGTACAACCTTGTACACACTTGTACAACCTTGTACACAATTGTACAGCCTTGTACACACTTGTACAACCTTGTACACACTTGTACAGCCTTGTACACAATTGTACAACCTTGTACACACTTGTACAACCTTGTACACACTTGTACAACCTTGTACACAATTGTACAGCCTTGTACACACTTGTACAACCTTGTACACACTTGTACATCCTCGTAAAAACTTGTACACCTTTGTACACACTTGTACAACCTTGTACAACCTTGTACACACTTGTACAGCCTTGTACAACCTTGTACACACTTGTAGAGCCTTGTAAAAACTTGTACACCCTTGTACACACATGTACAACCTTGTACACAACTTGTACAACCTTGTACACACTTGTACAACCTTGTAAAACTTGTACACATTTGTACACACTTGTACACCCTTGTACACACTTGTACAACCTTGTACAAACTTATACAATCTTGTACACACTTGTACAACCCAGTACACACTTATACAATCTTGTACAAACTTGTACTCCCTTGTACAAACTTGTACAACCTTGTACACAATTGTAAAACCTTGTACACACTTGTACAACCTTGTACAAACTTGTACACACTTGTACAAACTTTTACATCCTTGTACACATTTGTACACCCTTGTACACACTTGTACAACCTTGTACAAACTTGTACATCCTTGTACACGATTTTACACCCTTGTACACACTTGTACAACCTTGTAAAAACTTGTACAACCTTGTACACACTTGTACAACCTTGTACACACTTGTACAACCTTGTACACACTTGTACAACCTTGTACACACTTGTACAACCTTGTACACACTTGTACAACCTTGTACACACTTGTAAAAACTTGTACACACTTGTACAACCTTGTACACACTTGTACAACCTTGTACACACTTGTACAACCTTGTACACACTTGTACAGCCTTGTACACAATTGTACAACCTTGTACACACTTGTACAGCCTTGTACACAATTGTAAAACCTTGTACACACTTGTACAACCTTGTACACCCTTGTACACACTTTTACTTATCGTACACACTTGTACACCCTTGTACAAACTTGTACATCCTTATACACACTTGTACAACCTTGTACAAACTTGTACAAACTTGTACATCCTTGTACACGATTTTACACCCTTGTACACACTTGTACAACCTTGTAAAAACTTGTACAACCTTGTACACACTTGAACAAGCTTGTACACACTTGTACAAGCTTGTACACACTTGTACAAGCTTGTACACACTTGTACAACCTTGTACACACTTGTACAACCTTGTACACACTTGTACAACCTTGTACACACTTGTACAACCTTGTACACACTTGTACAACCTTGTACACACTTGTACAACCTTGTACACACTTGTACAACCTTGTACACACTTGTACAACCTTGTACACACTTGTACAACCTTGTACACAATTGTACAACCTTGTACACACTTGTACAACCTTGTACACACTTGTACAACCTTGTACACACTTGTACAACCTTGTACACAATTGTACAACCTTGTACACACTTGTACAACCTTGTACACACTTGTACAACCTTGAACACACTTGTACAGCCTTGTACACAATTGTACAGCCTTGTACACACTTGTACAACCTTGTACACACTTGTACAACCTTGTACACAATTGTACAGCCTTGTACACACTTGTACAACCTTGTACACACTTGTACAGCCTTGTACACAATTGTACAACCTTGTACACACTTGTACAACCTTGTACACACTTGTACAACCTTGTACACAATTGTACAGCCTTGTACACACTTGTACAACCTTGTACACACTTGTACATCCTCGTAAAAACTTGTACACCTTTGTACACACTTGTACAACCTTGTACAACCTTGTACACACTTGTACAGCCTTGTACAACCTTGTACACACTTGTAGAGCCTTGTAAAAACTTGTACACCCTTGTACACACATGTACAACCTTGTACACAACTTGTACAACCTTGTACACACTTGTACAACCTTGTAAAACTTGTACACATTTGTACACACTTGTACACCCTTGTACACACTTGTACAACCTTGTACAAACTTATACAATCTTGTACACACTTGTACAACCCAGTACACACTTATACAATCTTGTACAAACTTGTACTCCCTTGTACAAACTTGTACAACCTTGTACACAATTGTAAAACCTTGTACACACTTGTACAACCTTGTACAAACTTGTACACACTTGTACAAACTTTTACATCCTTGTACACATTTGTACACCCTTGTACACACTTGTACAACCTTGTACAACCTTGTACAAACCTGTACACCCTTGTACACACTTGTACAAGCTTGTACACGATTGTACACCCTTGTACACACTTGTGCACCCTTGTACAAACTTGTACATCCTTGTACACACTTGTACAACCTTGTACAAACTTGTACAAACTTGTACAAACTTGTACATCCTTGTACACGATTGTTCACCCTTGTACACACTTGTACAACCTTGTACACACTTGTACAACCTAATACACAATTGTACAACCTTGTACACACTTGTACAACCTTGTACACACTTGTACAACCTTGTACACACTTGTACAACCTTGTACACACTTGTACAACCTTGTACACACTTGTACAGCCTTGTACACAATTGTACAACCTTGTACACACTTGTACAACCTTGTACACACTTGTACAACCTTTACACAATTGTACAGCCTTGTACACACTTGTACAACCTTGTACACACTTGTACAGCCTTGTACAAAATTGTACAACCTTGTACACACTTGTACAGCCTTGTACACAATTGTACAACCTTGTACACACTTGTACAACCTTGTACACCCTTGTACAAACTTTTACACATCGTACACACTTGTACACCCTTGTACAAACTTGTACATCCTTGTACACACTTGTACAACCTTGTACACACTTGTACAATCTTGTACACACTTGTACAGCCTTGTACACAATTGTACAACCTTGTACACACTTGTACAGCCTTGTACACAATTGTACAACCTTGTACACACTTGTACAACCTTGTACACCCTTGTACACACTTTTACTTATCGTACACACTTGTACACCCTTGTACAAACTTGTACATCCTTGTACACACTTGTACAACCTTGTACAAACTTGTACAAACTTGTACATCCTTGTACACGATTTTACACCCTTGTACACACTTGTACAACCTTGTAAAAACTTGTACACCCTTGTACACACATGTACAACCTTGTACACAACTTGTACAACCTTGTACACACTTGTACAACCTTGTAAAACTTGTACACCCTTGTACAAACTTGTACACCCCTGTACACACTTGTACACATTTGTACACACTTGTACACCCTTGTACACACTTGTACAACCTTGTACAAACTTATACAATCTTGTACACACTTGTACAACCCAGTACACAACTTGTACAACCTTGTACACACTTGTACAACCTTGTAAAACTTGTACACCCTTGTACAAACTTGTACACCCCTGTACACACTTGTACACATTTGTACACACTTGTACACCCTTGTACACACTTGTACAACCTTGTACAAACTTATACAATCTTGTACACACTTGTACAACCCAGTACACACTTGTACAATCTTGTACAAACTTGTACATCCTTGTACACGATTGTACACCCTTGTACACACTTGTACAACCTTGTACACACTTGTACAACCTTGTACACAATTGTACAACCTTGTACACACTTGTACAACCTTGTTTACACTTGCACAACTTTGTACACACTTGTACAGTCTTGTACACAATTGTACAACCTTGTACACACTTGTACAACCTTGTACACACTTGTACAACCTTGTACACAATTGTACAGCCTTGTACACACTTGTACAACCTTGTACACACTTGTACAGCCTTGTACACAATTGTACAACCTTGTACACAATTGTACAACCTTGTACACACTTGTACAACCTTGTACACACTTGTACAACCTTGTACACAATTGTACAGCCTTGTACACACTTGTACAACCTTGTACACACTTGTACAACCTTGTAAAAACTTGTACACCCTTGTACACACATGTACAACCTTGTACAACCTTGTACACACTTGTACAGCCTTGTACACAATTGTACATACTTGTACACACTTGTACAACCTTGTACACAATTGTACAACCTCGTACACACTTATACAACCTTGTACACACTTGTACAACCTTGTACACACTTGTACAACCTTGTACACACTTGTACAACCTTGTACACTTTTGTACAACCTTGTACACACTTGTACAATCTTTTACACACTTGTACAGCCTTGTACACAATTGTACAACCTTGTACACACTTGTACAGCCTTGTACACAATTGTACAACCTTGTACACAATTGTACAACCTTGTACACACTTGTACAACCTTGTACGCCCTTGTACACACTTTTACTTATCGTACACACTTGTACACCCTTGTACAAACTTGTACATCCTTGTACACACTTGTACAACCTTGTACAAACTTGTACATCCTTGTACACGATTTTACAGCCTTGTACACACTTGTACAACCTTGTAAAAACTTGTACAACCTTGTACACACTTGTACACCCTTGTACACACTTGTACAAGCTTGTACACACTTGTACAACCATGTACACACTTGTACAACCTTGTACACACTTGTACAACCTTGTACACACTTGTACAACCTTGTACACACTTGTACAACCTTGTACACACTTGTACAACCTTGTACACACTTGTACAACCTTGTACACACTTGTACAACCTTGTACACACTTGTACAACCTTGTACACACTTGTACAACCTTGTACACACTTGTACAACCTTGTACACACTTGTACAACCTTGTACACACTTGTACAGTCTTGTACACAATTGTACAACCTTGTACACACTTGTACAGCCTTGTACACAATTGTAAAACCTTGTACACACTTGTACAACCTTGTACACCCTTGTACACACTTTTACTTATCGTACACACTTGTACACCCTTGTACAAACTTGTACATCCTTGTACACACTTGTACAACCTTGTACAAACTTGTACAAACTTGTACATCCTTGTACACGATTTTACACCCTTGTACACACTTGTACAACCTTGTAAAAACTTGTACAACCTTGTACACACTTGTACACCCTTGTACACACTTGTACAAGCTTGTACACACTTGTACAAGCTTGTACACACTTGTACAAGGTTGTACACACTTGTACAAGCTTGTACACACTTGTACAAGGTTGTACACACTTGTACAACCTTGTACACACTTGTACAACCTTGTACACACTTGTACAACCTTGTACACACTTGTACAACCTTGTACACACTTGTACAACCTTGTACACACTTGTACAACCTTGTACACACTTGTACAACCTTGTACACACTTGTACAACCTTGTACACACTTGTACAACCTTGTACACACTTGTACAACCTTGTACACACTTGTACAACCTTTTACATAATTGTACAACCTTGTACACACTTGTACAACCTTGTACACACTTGTACAACCTTGTACACACTTGTACAACCTTGTACACACTTGTACAGTCTTGTACACACTTGTACAGTCTTGTACACAATTGTACAACCTTGTACACACTTGTACAGCCTTGTACACAATTGTAAAACCTTGTACACACTTGTACAACCTTGTACACCCTTGTACACACTTTTACTTATCGTACACACTTGTACACCCTTGTACAAACTTGTACATCCTTGTACACACTTGTACAACCTTGTACAAACTTGTACAAACTTGTACATCCTTGTACACGATTTTACACCCTTGTACACACTTGTACAACCTTGTAAAAACTTGTACAACCTTGTACACACTTGTACACCCTTGTACACACTTGTACAAGCTTGTACACACTTGTACAAGCTTGTACACACTTGTACAAGCTTGTACACACTTGTACAAGGTTGTACACACTTGTACAAGCTTGTACACACTTGTACAAGGTTGTACACACTTGTACAACCTTGTACACACTTGTACAACCTTGTACACACTTGTACAACCTTGTACACACTTGTACAACCTTGTACACACTTGTACAACCTTGTACACACTTGTACAACCTTGTACACACTTGTACAACCTTGTACACACTTGTACAACCTTGTACACACTTGTACAACCTTGTACACACTTGTACAACCTTTTACACAATTGTACAACCTTGTACACACTTGTACAACCTTGTACACACTTGTACAACCTTGTACACACTTGTACAACCTTGTACACACTTGTACAGCCTTGTACACAATTGTACAACCTTGTACACACTTGTACAGCCTTGTACACAATTGTAAAACCTTGTACACACTTGTACAACCTTGTACACCCTTGTACACACTTTTACTTATCGTACACACTTGTACACCCTTGTACAAACTTGTACATCCTTATACACACTTGTACAACCTTGTACAAACTTGTACAAACTTGTACATCCTTGTACACGATTTTACACCCTTGTACACACTTGTACAACCTTGTAAAAACTTGTACAACCTTGTACACACTTGTACA
Source organism: Macrosteles quadrilineatus (assembly GCF_028750875.1). Classification (NCBI taxonomy): domain Eukaryota; kingdom Metazoa; phylum Arthropoda; class Insecta; order Hemiptera; family Cicadellidae; genus Macrosteles; species Macrosteles quadrilineatus. Next base: position 9,068 of record NW_026543656.1, read on the forward strand.
CCCTTGTACACACTTGTACAAGCTTGTACACACTTGTACAAGCTTGTACACACTTGTACAAGCTTGTACACACTTGTACAAGCTTGTACAAGCTTGTACACACTTGTACAAGCTTGTACACACTTGTACAAGCTTGTACACACTTGTACAAGCTTGTACACACTTGTACAACCTTGTACACACTTGTACAACCTTGTACACACTTGTACAACCTTGTACACACTTGTACAACCTTGTACACACTTGTACAACCTTGTACACACTTGTACAACCTTGTACACACTTGTACAACCTTGTACACAATTGTACAACCTTGTACACACTTGTACAACCTTGTACACACTTGTACAACCTTGTCCACACTTGTACAACCTTGAACACACTTGTACAGCCTTGTACACACTTGTACAGCCTTGTACACAATTGTACAACCTTGTACACACTTGTACAACCTTGTACACAATTGTACAGCTTTGTACACAATTGTACAGCCTTGTACACACTTGTACAGCCTTGTACACAATTGTACAACCTTGTACACACTTGTACAACCTTGTACACACTTGTACAACCTTGTACACAATTGTACAGCCTTGTACACACTTGTACAACCTTGTACACACTTGTACATCCTCGTAAAAACATGTACACCTTTGTACACACTTGTACAACCTTGTACAACCTTGTACACATTTGTACAGCCTTGTACAACCTTGTACACACTTGTAGAGCCTTGTAAAAACTTGTACACCCTTGTACACACATGTACAACCTTGTACACAACTTGTACAACCTTGTACACACTTGTACAACCTTGTACACACTTGTACAACCTTGTACACACTTGTACAGCCTTGTACACAATTGTACAACCTTGTACACACTTGTACAACCTTGTACACACTTGTACAACCTTGTACACAATTGTACAGCCTTGTACACACTTGTACAACCTTGTACACACTTGTACAGCCTTGTACAAAATTGTACAACCTTGTACACACTTGTACAGCCTTGTACACAATTGTACAACCTTGTACACACTTGTACAACCTTGTACACCCTTATACAAACTTTTACACATCGTACACACTTGTACACCCTTGTACAAACTTGTACATCCTTGTACACACTTGTACAACCTTGTACACACTTGTACAATCTTGTACACACTTGTACAGCCTTGTACACAATTGTACAACCTTGTACACACTTGTACAGCCTTGTACACAATTGTACAACCTTGTACACACTTGTACAACCTTGTACACCCTTGTACACACTTTTACTTATCGTACACACTTGTACACCCTTGTACAAACTTGTACATCCTTGTACACACTTGTACAACCTTGTACAAACTTGTACAAACTTGTACATCCTTGTACACGATTTTACACCCTTGTACACACTTGTACAACCTTGTAAAAACTTGTACAACCTTGTACACACTTGTACACCCTTGTACACACTTGTACAAGCTTGTACACACTTGTACAACCTTGTACACACTTGTACACCCTTGTACACACATGTACAACCTTGTACACAACTTGTACAACCTTGTACACACTTGTACAACCTTGTAAAACTTGTACACCCTTGTACAAACTTGTACACCCCTGTACACACTTGTACACATTTGTACACACTTGTACACCCTTGTACACACTTGTACAACCTTGTACAAACTTATACAATCTTGTACACACTTGTACAACCCAGTACACAACTTGTACAACCTTGTACACACTTGTACAACCTTGTAAAACTCGTACACCCTTGTACAAACTTGTACACCCCTGTACACACTTGTACACATTTGTACACACTTGTACACCCTTGTACACACTTGTACAACCTTGTACAAACTTATACAATCTTGTACACACTTGTACAACCCAGTACACACTTGTACAATCTTGTACAAACTTGTACATCCTTGTACACGATTGTACACCCTTGTACACACTTGTACAACCTTGTACACACTTGTACAACCTTGTACACAATTGTACAACCTTGTACACACTTGTACAACCTTGTACACACTTGCACAACTTTGTACACACTTGTACAGTCTTGTACACAATTGTACAACCTTGTACACACTTGTACAACCTTGTACACACTTGTACAATCTTGTACACACTTGTACAACCTTGTACACAATTGTACAGCCTTGTACACACTTGTACAACCTTGTACACACTTGTACAGCCTTGTACACAATTGTACAACCTTGTACACACTTGTACAACCTTGTACACACTTGTACAACCTTGTACACAATTGTAAAGCCTTGTACACACTTGTACAACCTTGTACACACTTGTATAACCTTGTAAAAACTTGTACACCCTTGTACACACTTGTACAACCTTGTACAACCTTGTACACACTTGTACAGCCTTGTACACAATTGTACATACTTGTACACACTTGTACAACCTCGTACACAATTGTACAACCTCGTACACACTTATACAACCTTGTACACACTTGTACAACCTTGTACACACTTGTACAACCTTGTACACACTTGTACAACCTTGTACACACTTGTACAACCTTGTACACACTTGTACAACCTTTTACACACTTGTACAGCCTTGTACACAATTGTACAACCTTGTACACACTTGTACAGCCTTGTACACAATTGTACAACCTTGTACACACTTGTACAACCTTGTACACCCTTGTACACACTTTTACTTATCGTACACACTTGTACACCCTTGTACAAACTTGTACATCCTTGTACACACTTGTACAACCTTGTACAAACTTGTACATCCTTGTACAAACTTGTACATCCTTGTACACGATTTTACACCCTTGTACACACTTGTACAACCTTGTAAAAACTTGTACAACCTTGTACACACTTGTACACCCTTGTACACACTTGTACAAGCTTGTACACACTTTTACAACCATGTACACACTTGTACAACCTTGTACACACTTGAACAACCTTGTACACACTTGTACAACCTTGTACACACTTGTACAACCTTGTAAAACTTGTACACATTTGTACACACTTGTACACTCTTGTACACACTTGTACAACCTTGTACAAACTTATACAATCTTGTACACACTTGTACAACCCAGTACACACTTGTACAATCTTGTACAAACTTGTGATCCCTTGTACAAACTTGTACAACCTTGTACACAATTGTAAAACCTTGTACACACTTGTACAACCTTGTACAAACTTGTACACACTTGTACAAACTTTTACATCCTTGTACACATTTGTACACCCTTGTACACACTTGTACAACCTTGTACAACCTTGTACAAACCTGTACACCCTTGTACACACTTGTACAAGCTTGTACACGATTGTACACCCTTGTACACACTTGTGCACCCTTGTACAAACTTGTACATCCATGTACACACTTGTACAACTTTGTACAAACTTGTACAAACTTGTACAAACTTGTACATCCTTGTACACGATTGTTCACCCTTGTACACACTTGTACAACCTTGTACACACTTGTACAACCTGATACACAATTGTACAACCTTGTACACACTTGTACAACCTTGTACACACTTGTACAACCTTGTACACACTTGTACAACCTTGTACACACTTGTACAACCTTGTACACACTTGTACAGCCTTGTACACAATTGTACAACCTTGTACACACTTGTACAACCTTGTACACACTTGTACAACCATGTACACAATTGTACAGCCTTGTACACACTTGTACAACCTTGTACACACTTGTACAGCCTTGTACAAAATTGTACAACCTTGTACACACTTGTACAGCCTTGTACACAATTGTACAACCTTGTACACACTTGTACAACCTTGTACACCCTTGTACAAACTTTTACACATCGTACACACTTGTACACCCTTGTACAAACTTTTACATCCTTGTACACACTTGTACAACCTTGTACACACTTGTACAATCTTGTACACACTTGTACAGCCTTGTACACAATTGTACAACCTTGTACACACTTGTACAGCCTTGTACACAATTGTACAACCTTGTACACACTTGTACAACCTTGTACACCCTTGTACACACTTTTACTTATCGTACACACTTGTACACCCTTGTACAAACTTGTACATCCTTGTACACACTTGTACAACCTTGTACAAACTTGTACAAACTTGTACATCCTTGTACACGATTTTACACCCTTGTACACACTTGTACAACCTTGTAAAAAATTGTACAACCTTGTACACACTTGTACACCCTTGTACACACTTGTACAAGCTTGTACACACTTGTAAAACCTTGTACACACTTGTACACCCTTGTACACACATGTACAACCTTGTACACAACTTGTACAACCTTGTACACACTTGTACAACCTTGTAAAACTTGTACACCCTTGTACAAACTTGTACACCCCTGTACACACTTGTACACATTTGTACACACTTGTACACCCTTGTACACACTTGTACAACCTTGTACAAACTTATACAATCTTGTACACACTTGTACAACCCAGTACACAACTTGTACAACCTTGTACACACTTGTACAACCTTGTAAAACTTGTACACCCTTGTACAAACTTGTACACCCCTGTACAAACTTGTACACATTTGTACACACTTGTACACCCTTGTACACACTTGTACAACCTTGTACAAACTTATACAATCTTGTACACACTTGTACAACCCAGTACACACTTGTACAATCTTGTACAAACTTGTACATCCTTGTACACGATTGTACACCCTTGTACACACTTGTACAACCTTGTACACACTTGTACAACCTTGTACACACTTGTACAACCTTGTACACACTTGTACAACCTTGTACACAATTGTACAACCTTGTACACACTTGTACAACCTTGTACACACTTGCACAACTTTGTACACACTTGTACAGTCTTGTACACAATTGTACAACCTTGTACACACTTGTACAACCTTGTACACACTTGTACAACCTTGTACACAATTGTACAGCCTTGTACACACTTGTACAACCTTGTACACACTTGTACAGCCTTGTACACAATTGTACAACCTTGTACACACTTGTACAACCTTGTACACACTTGTACAACCTTGTACACAATTGTACAGCCTTGTACACACTTGTACACACTTGTACAACCTTGTAAAAACTTGTACACCCTTGTACACACTTGTACAACCTTGTACAACCTTGTACACACTTGTACAGCCTTGTACACAATTGTACATACTTGTACACACTTGTACAACCTTGTACACAATTGTACAACCTCGTACACACTTATACAACCTTGTACACACTTGTACAACCTTGTACACACTTGTACAACCTTGTACACACTTGTACAACCTTGTACACACTTGTACAACCTTTTACACACTTGTACAGCCTTGTACACAATTGTACAGCCTTGTACACAATTGTACAACCTTGTACACACTTGTACAGCCTTGTACACAATTGTACAACCTTGTACACACTTGTACAACCTTGTACACCCTTGTACACACTTTTACTTATCGTACACACTTGTACACCCTTGTACAAACTTGTACATCCTTGTACACACTTGTACAACCTTGTACAAACTTGTACATCCTTGTACACGATTTTACACCCTTGTACACACTTGTACAACCTTGTAAAAACTTGTACAACCTTGTACACACTTGTACACCCTTGTACACACTTGTACAAGCTTGTACACACTTGTACAACCATGTACACACTTGTACAACCTTGTACACACTTGTACAACCTTGTACACACTTGTACAACCTTGTACACACTTGTACAACCTTGTACGAACTTGTACAACCTTGTACACACTTGTACAACCTTGTACACACTTGTACAACCTTGTACACACTTGTACAGCCTTGTACACAATTGTACAACCTTGTACACACTTGTACAGCCTTGTACACAATTGTAAAACCTTGTACACACTTGTACAACCTTGTACACCCTTGTACACACTTTTACTTATCGTACACACTTGTACACCCTTGTACAAACTTGTACATCCTTGTACACACTTGTACAACCTTGTACACACTTGTACAACCTTGTACAAAATTGTACAAACTTGTACATCCTTGTACACGATTTTACACCCTTGTACACACTTGTACAACCTTGTAAAAACTTGTACAACCTTGTACACACTTGTACACCCTTGTACACACTTGTACAAGCTTGTACACACTTGTACAAGCTTGTACACACTTGTACAAGCTTGTACACACTTGTACAAGGTTGTACACACTTGTACAACATTGTACACACTTGTACAACCTTGTACACACTTGTACAACCTTGTACACACTTGTACAACCTTGTACACATTTGTACAACCTTGTACACACTTGTACAACATTGTACACACTTGTACAACCTTGTACACACTTGTACAACCTTGTACACACTTGTACAACCTTGTACACACTTGTACAACCTTGTACACACTTGTACAACCTTGTACACACTTGTACAACCTTGTACACACTTGTACAACCTTTTACACACTTGTACAACCTTGTACACACTTGTACAACCTTGTACACACTTGTACAACCTTGTACACACTTGTAAAACCTTGTACACACTTGTACAACCTTGAACACACTTGTACAGCCTTGTACACAATTGTACAACCTTGTACACACTTGTACAACCTTGTACACACTTGTACAACCTTGTACACACTTGTACAACCTTGTACACAATTGTACAGCCTTGTACACACTTGTACAACCTTGTACACAATTGTACAACCTTGTACACACTTGTACAACCTTGTACACACTTGTACGACCTTCTACACAATTGTACAGCCTTGTACACACTTGTACAACCTTGTACACACTTGTACATCCTCGTAAAAACTTGTACACCCTTGTACACACTTGTACAACCTTGTACAACCTTGTACACACTTGTACAGCCTTGTACAACCTTGTACAAACTTGTAGAGCCTTGTAAAAACTTGTACACCCTTGTACACACATGTACAACCTTGTACACAACTTGTACAACCTTGTACACACTTGTACAACCTTGTAAAACTTGTACACATTTGTACACACTTGTACACCCTTGTACACACTTGTACAACCTTGTACAAACTTATACAATCTTGTACACACTTGTACAACCCAGTACACACTTGTACAATCTTGTACAAACTTGTACTCCCTTGTACAAACTTGTACATCCTTGTACACACTTGTACAACCTTGTACAAACTTGTACAAACTTGTACAAACTTGTACATCCTTGTACACGATTGTACACCCTTGTACACACTTGTACAACCTTGTACACACTTGTACAACCTGACACACAATTGTACAACCTTGTACACACTTGTACAACCTTGTACACAGTTTACAACCTTGTACACACTTGTACAACCTTGTACACACTTGTACAGCCTTGTACACAATTGTACAACCTTGTACACACTTGTACAACCTTGTACACACTTGTACAACCTTGTACACAATTGTACAGCCTTGTACACACTTGTACAACCTTGTACACACTTGTACAGCCTTGTACAAAATTGTACAACCTTGTACACACTTGTACAGCCTTGTACACAATTGTACAACCTTGTACAACCTTGTACACCCTTGTACAAACTTTTACACATCGTACACACTTGTACACCCTTGTACAAACTTGTACATCCTTGTACACACTTGTACAACCTTGTACACACTTGTACAACCTTGTACACACTTGTACAGCCTTGTACACAATTGTACAACCTTGTACACAGTTGTACAAGTGTGTACAAGGTTGAACAAGTGTGTACAAGGTTGTACAATTGTGTACAAGGCTGTACAAGTGTGTTCAAGGTTGTACAAGTGTGTACAAGGTTGTACAAGTGTGTACAAGGTTGTACAATTGTGTACAAGGTTGTACAATTGTGTACAAGGTTGTACAAGTGTGTACAAGGTTGTACAATTGTGTAAAAGGTTGTACATGTGTGTACAAGGTTGTACAAGTGTGTACAAGGTTGTACAAGTGTGTACAAGGTTGTACAAGTGTGTACAAGGTTGTACAAGTGTGTACAAGGTTGTACAAGTGTGTACAAGGTTGTACAAGTGTGTACAAGGTTGTACAAGTGTGTACAAGGTTGTACAAGTGTGTACAAGGTTGTACAAGTGTGTACAAGGTTGTACAAGTGTGTACAATGTTGTACAAGTGTGTACAACCTTGTACAAGTGTGTACAAGCTTGTACAAGTGTGTACAAGCTTGTACAAGTGTGTACAAGGGTGTACAAGTGTGTACAAGGTTGTACAAGTTTTTACAAGGTTGTACAAGTGTGTACACGGGTGTAAAATCGTGTACAAGGATGTACAAGTTTGTACAAGTTTGTACAAGGTTGTACAAGTGTGTACAAGGATGTACAAGTTTGTACAAGGGTGTACAAGTGTGTACGATAAGTAAAAGTGTGTACAAGGGTGTACAAGGTTGTACAAGTGTGTACAAGGATTTACAATTGTGTACAAGGCTGTACAAGTGTGTACAAGGTTGTACAATTGTGTACAAGGCTGTACAAGTGTGTACAAGGTTGTACAAGTGTGTACAAGGTTGTACAAGTGTGTACAAGGTTGTACAAGTGTGTACAAGGTTGTACAAGTGTGTACAAGGTTGTACAAGTGTGTACAAGGTTGTACAAGTGTGTACAAGGTTGTACAAGTGTGTACATGGTTGTACAAGTGTGTACATGGTTGTACAAGTGTGTACAAGCTTGTACAAGTGTGTACAAGGGTGTACAAGTGTGTACAAGGTTGTACAAGTTTTTACAAGGTTGTACAAGTGTGTACAAGGGTGTAAAATCGTGTACAAGGATGTACAAGTTTGTACAAGGTTGTACAAGTGTGTACAAGGATGTACAAGTTTGTACAAGGGTGTACAATTGTGTACGATAAGTAAAAGTGTGTACAAGGGTGTACAAGGTTGTACAAGTGTGTACAAGGTTGTACAATTGTGTACAAGGCTGTACAAGTGTGTACAAGGTTGTACAATTGTGTACAAGGCTGTACAAGTGTGTAAAAGGTTGTACAAGTGTGTACAAGGTTGTACAAGTGTGTACAAGGTTGTACAAGTGTGTACAAGGTTGTACAAGTGTGTACAAGGTTGTATAAGTGTGTACGAGGTTGTACAATTGTGTACAAGGTTGTACAAGTGTGTACAAGTATGTACAATTGTGTACAAGGCTGTACAAGTGTGTACAAGGTTGTACAAGGTTGTACAAGTGTGTACAAGGGTGTACAAGTTTTTACAAGGTTGTACAAGTGTGTACAAGGTTGTACAAGTGTGTACAAGGCTGTACAATTGTGTACAAGGTTGTACAAGTGTGTACAAGGTTGTACAAGTGTGTACAAGGTTGTACAATTGTGTACAAGGCTGTACAAGTGTGTACAAGGTTGTACAAGTGTGTACAAGGCTGTACAATTGTGTACAAGGTTGTACAAGTGTGTACAAGGTTGTACAAGTGTGTACAAGGTTGTACAATTGTGTACAAGACTGTACAAGTGTGTACAAAGTTGTGCAAGTGTGTACAAGGTTGTACAAGTGTGTACAAGGTTGTACAATTGTTCACAAGGTTGTACAAGTGTGTACAAGGTTGTACAAGTGTGTACAAGGGTGTACAATCGTGTACAAGGATGTACAAGTTTGTACAAGATTGTACAAGTGTGTACTGGGTTGTACAAGTGTGTACAAGATTGTATAAGTTTGTACAAGGTTGTACAAGTTTGTACAAGGGTGTACAAGTGTGTACAAATGTGTACAAGTGTGTACAGGGGTGTACAAGTTTGTACAAGGGTGTACAAGTTTTACAAGGTTGTACAAGTGTGTACAAGGTTGTACAAGTTGTGTACTGGGTTGTACAAGTGTGTACAAGATTGTATAAGTTTGTACAAGGTTGTACAAGTGTGTACAAGGGTGTACAAGTGTGTACAAATGTGTACAAGTGTGTACAGGGGTGTACAAGTTTGTACAAGGGTGTACAAGTTTTACAAGGTTGTACAAGTGTGTACAAGGTTGTACAAGTTGTGTACAAGGTTGTACATGTGTGTACAAGGGTGTACAAGTGTGTACAAGCTTGTACAAGTGTGTACAAGCTTGTACAAGTGTGTCTGTATTCACCGAATAGTGGCATCCTTCACAGGCACACGGCCGTACTGTGGCACCTTCAAAAATTGTGGCACCTTTTTCAGGGTGCCACAGCTAATTCGATCATTTTTGAGGTTTTCCAGCATTATTATGTCGTTTAAACATCACATGCCACAATTGAGTATTTTTGAACTCGTTGATGGGAGTTTAAGTAGCGCAGGTACACGCCGAATTGTGGAACACGAAACCATACAGGTAGCTAGCGCGCCTCGCGCCGTCCGCCGGAACTATAACTTTCCTAATGCTACGTTGCCAATTCTCGCGCCAGCTTACACTCTAAATAGTGGCACCATGCCACAATTCAGTATATATCAACAGTGTGTGTACAGGATGCCACTTAATGAGTTGTAGCGCTTGAGCAGTGTGTAGAACAGTGCAACAAGCAACTAATAAACTAATAATACTGTACTGCCACGTACTATAAAACAATTTAAGTACCATAAATAATATACTTTTGCTCCGAGTGGTGAACAATGTTTTACATTAAAAATAATTTGTGTTGTAAATAATTATTTAAATTGTTTTTATGCCACCATTAAAAAATGTATTTTTGTTTACAAACATAAATTGGTAACGTAGTTACTTTGTATCAATTGAATTTTTACATTGGAACAATAACAATGTTTTAGGTTAGAACACTATATAAGTTGTCCTATGCTGCAATTTTTTATCTTACAAACTATTTCGTGCTGACACCTGTTTTATTAACATTCTAGTCATGTTGACAAAAATTTTACAATTAGATTTCTGAATCACTCAGTAGAGGTAATTATTATAATTTTTTTTTTATTATTATTTTTTATCATTTTATTTAATTTACAATCTGTTAAAAAAAATAGAACAATAAGCAAATGTGATAAAATTTAAACACAGTAGTTAGTCCTTATCCAACAATAAAGCTAACAAACAAACTTTGCATATTGGCACAAAGATTAAAGTCCATAAATCTCTAAAAACGACT
>NW_026543657.1:0-20204 GCF_028750875.1 Macrosteles quadrilineatus
CGTCGTCGTCGTCGTCGTCGTCGTCGTCGTCGTCGTCGTCGTCGTCGTCGTCGTCGACGTCGTCGTCGTCGTCGTCGTCGTCGTCTACATTTTTACATTTTACATATTTACATGTTACATTTTAACATTTTTTATGATCAAGTCTTTCCCTTGCAACTGACCTGGTAGCCTCGTCTAGTATGAGGATGGATGGGATTTTCAGTAAAGCGCGGGCGATAGCTATCCTCTGTTTCTGGCCCCCAGACACGGTAACTCCTCTCTCCCCCAGAATGGTACTGTAGCCATCAGGGAACTGTCGGATAAAACTGTCAGCATTGGCCAGCCAGCAGCCTCGTACACCTGTGACAAAGATTAATTAAATTAGTAATACCAAACTAGTGACGGGTAATTCAAACAAAGTAACATAGAATCAAACCAGCTACCTTCTGATTACAGCAGTACTATAATCACTCAACCACCAAGCTGACATAAAAACTTTTACTCATACCAGTACTCATAACGTTTTAATATGTTACATTTTAACAAGTTACCTTTAAGCATGTTACATTTTAAAAGGTTACAATTTTACATGTTACATTTTTACACGTTACATTTTAACATGTTACATTTTAACACGTTACATTTAAGCATGTTACATTTTAAAATGTTACATTTTAACACGTTACATTTTAACATGTTACATTTTTAACTTCTTATATTTCCACATGTTACATTTTTACATGTTACATTTTAACATGTTTTACGATCAAGTCATTCCCTTGCAACTGACCTGGTAGCCTCGTCTAGTATGAGGATGGATGGGATTTTCAGTAGAGCGCGGGCGATAGCTATCCTCTGTTTCTGGCCCCCAGACACGGTAACTCCTCTCTCCCCCAGAATGGTACTGTAGCCATCAGGGAACTGTCGGATAAAACTGTCAGCATTGGCCAGCCCAGCAGCCTCGTACACCTGTGACAAAGATTAATTAAATTAGTAATACCAAACTAGTGACAGGTAATACAAACAAATTAACATAGAATCAAACCAGCTACCTTCTAATTACAAGGCGAGTACAGCAGTACTATAATCACTCAACCACCAAGCTGACATAAAAACTTTTACTCATACCAGTACTCATAACGTTTTTAATGTGTTACATTTTAACAAGTTACCTTTAAGCATGTTACATTTTAAAAGGTTACAATTTTACATGTTCCATTTTTACATGTTACATTTTAATATGTTACATTTTAACATGTTACATTTAAGCATGTTACATTTTAAAATGTTACATTTTAACACGTTACATTTTAACATGTTACATTTTAACTTCTTATATTTCCACATGTTACATTTTTACATGTTACATTTTAACATGTTTTACGATCAAGTCATTCCCTTGCAACTGACCTGGTAGCCTCGTCTAGTATGAGGATGGATGGGATTTTCAGTAGAGCGCGGGCGATAGCTATCCTCTGTTTCTGGCCCCCAGATACGGTAACTCCTCTCTCCCCCAGAATGGTACTGTAGCCATCAGGGAACTGTCGGATAAAACTGTCAGCATTGGCCAGCCCAGCAGCCTCGTACACCTGTGACAAAGATTAATTAAATTAGTAATACCAAATTAGTGACAGGTAATACAAACAAATTAACATAGAATCAAACCAGCTACCTTCTAATTACAAGGCGAGTACAGCAGTACTATAATCACTCAACCACCAAGCTGACATAAAAACTTTTACTCATACCAGTACTCATAACGTTTTTAATGTGTTACATTTTAACAAGTTACCTTTAAGCATGTTACATTTTAAAAGGTTACAATTTTACATGTTCCATTTTTACATGTTACATTTTAATATGTTACATTTTAACATGTTACATTTAAGCATGTTACATTTTAAAATGTTACATTTTAACACGTTACATTTTAACATGTTACATTTTAACTTCTTATATTTCCACATGTTACATTTTTACATGTTACATTTTAACATGTTTTACGATCAAGTCATTCCCTTGCAACTGACCTGGTAGCCTCGTCTAGTATGAGGATGGATGGGATTTTCAGTAGAGCGCGGGCGATAGCTATCCTCTGTTTCTGGCCCCAGACACGGTAACTCCTCTCTCCCCCAGAATGGTACTGTAGCCATCAGGGATATGTCGGATAAAACTGTCAGCATTGGCCAGCCCAGCAGCCTCGTACACCTGTGACAAAGATTAATTAAATTAGTAATACCAAACTAGTGACAGGTAATACAAACAAATTAACATAGAATCAAACCAGCTACCTTCTAATTACAAGGCGAGTACAGCAGTACTATAATCACTCAACCACCAAGCTGACATAAAAACTTTTACTCATAACGTTTTTAATATGTTACATTTTAACAAGTTACCTTTAAGCATGTTACATTTTAAAAGGTTACAATTTTACATGTTACATTTTTACATGTTACATTTTAATATGTTACATTTTAACACATTACATTTAAGCATGTTACATTTTAAAATGTTACATTTTAACACGTTACATTTTAACATGTTACATTTTAACTTCTTATATTTCCACATGTTACATTTTTACATGTTACATTTTAACATGTTTTACGATCAAGTCATTCCCTTGCAACTGACCTGGTAGCCTCGTCTAGTATGAGGATGGATGGGATTTTCAGTAGAGCGCGGGCGATAGCTATCCTCTGTTTCTGGCCCCCAGACACGGTAACTCCTCTCTCCCCCAGAATGGTACTGTAGCCATCAGGGATATGTCGGATAAAACTGTCAGCATTGGCCAGCCCAGCAGCCTCGTACACCTGTGACAAAGATTAATTAAATTAGTAATACCAAACTAGTGACAGGTAATACAAACAAATTAACATAGAATCAAACCAGCTACCTTCTAATTACAAGGCGAGTACAGCAGTACTATAATCACTCAACCACCAAGCTGACATAAAAACTTTAACTCATACCAGTACTCATAACGTTTTTAATGTGTTACATTTTAACAAGTTACCTTTAAGCATGTTACATTTTAAAAGGTTACAATTTTACATGTTACATTTTTACATGTTACATTTTAATATGTTACATTTTAACACGTTACATTTAAGCATGTTACATTTTAAAATGTTACATTTTAACACGTTACATTTTAACATGTTACATTTTAACTTCTTATATTTCCACATGTTACATTTTTACATGTTACATTTTAACATTGCTATCCGTCGTCGTCGTCGTCGTCGTCGTCGTCGTCGTCGTCGTCGTCGTCGTCGTCGGCGTCGTCGTCGTCGTCGTCGTCGTCGTCGTCGTCGTCGTCGTCGTCGTCGTCGTCGTCGTCGTCGTCGTCGTCGTCGTCGTCGTCGTCGTCGTCGTCGTCGTCGTCGTCGTCGTCGTCGTCGTCGTCGTCGTCGTCGTCGTCGGCGTCGTCGTCGTCGTCGTCGTCGTCGTCGTCGTCGTCGTCGTCGTCGTCGTCGTCGTCGTCGTCGTCGTCGTCGTCGTCGTCGTCGTCGTCGTCGTCGTCGTCGTCGTCGTCGTCGTCGTCGTCGTCGTCGTCGTCGTCGTCGTCGTCGTCGTCGTCGTCGTCGTCGTCGTCGTCGTCGTCGTCGTCGTCGTCGTCGTCGTCGTCGTCGTCGTCGTCGTCGTCGTCGTCGTCGTCGTCGTCGTCGTCGTCGTCGTCGTCGTCGTCGTCGTCGTCGTCGTCGTCGTCGTCGTCGTCGTCGTCGTCGTCGTCGTCGTCGTCGTCGTCGTCGTCGTCGTCGTCGTCGTCGTCGTCGTCGTCGTCGTCGTCGTCGTCGTCGTCGTCGTCGTCGTCGTCGTCGTCGTCGTCGTCGTCGTCGTCGTCGTCGTCGTCGTCGTCGTCGTCGTCGTCGTCGTCGTCGTCGTCGTCGTCGTCGTCGTCGTCGTCGTCGTCGTCGTCGTCGTCGTCGTCGTCGTCGTCGTCGTCGTCGTCGTCGTCGTCGTCGTCGTCGTCGTCGTCGTCGTCGTCGTCGTCGTCGTCGTCGTCGTCGTCGTCGTCGTCGTCGTCGTCGTCGTCGTCGTCGTCGTCGTCGTCGTCGTCGTCGTCGTCGTCGTCGTCGTCGTCGTCGTCGTCGTCGTCGTCGTCGTCGTCGTCGTCGTCGTCGTCGTCGTCGTCGTCGTCGTCGTCGTCGTCGTCGTCGTCGTCGTCGTCGTCGTCGTCGTCGTCGTCGTCGTCGTCGTCGTCGTCGTCGTCGTCGTCGTCGTCGTCGTCGTCGTCGTCGTCGTCGTCGTCGTCGTCGTCGTCGTCGTCGTCGTCGTCGTCGTCGTCGTCGTCGTCGTCGTCGTCGTCGTCTACATTTTTACATTTTACATATTTACATGTTACATTTTAACATTTTTTATGATCAAGTCTTTCCCTTGCAACTGACCTGGTAGCCTCGTCTAGTATGAGGATGGATGGGATTTTCAGTAAAGCGCGGGCGATAGCTATCCTCTGTTTCTGGCCGTCGTCGTCGTCGTCGTCGTCGTCGTCGTCGTCGTCGTCGTCGTCGTCGTCGTCGTCGTCGTCGTCGTCGTCGACGTCGTCGTCGTCGTCGTCGTCGTCGTCTACATTTTTACATTTTACATATTTACATGTTACATTTTAACATTTTTATGATCAAGTCTTTCCCTTGCAACTGACCTGGTAGCCTCGTCTAGTATGAGGATGGATGGGATTTTCAGTAAAGCGCGGGCGATAGCTATCCTCTGTTTCTGGCCCCCAGACACGGTAACTCCTCTCTCCCCCAGAATGGTACTGTAGCCATCAGGGAACTGTCGGATAAAACTGTCAGCATTGGCCAGCCAGCAGCCTCGTACACCTGTGACAAAGATTAATTAAATTAGTAATACCAAACTAGTGACGGGTAATTCAAACAAAGTAACATAGAATCAAACCAGCTACCTTCTGATTACAGCAGTACTATAATCACTCAACCACCAAGCTGACATAAAAACTTTTACTCATACCAGTACTCATAACGTTTTTAATATGTTACATTTTAACAAGTTACCTTTAAGCATGTTACATTTTAAAAGGTTACAAATTTACATGTTACATTTTTACACGTTACATTTTAACATGTTACATTTTAACACGTTACATTTAAGCATGTTACATTTTAAAATGTTACATTTTAACACGTTACATTTTAACATGTTACATTTTAACTTCTTATATTTCCGTTACATTTTTACATGTTACATTTTAACATGTTTTACGATCAAGTCATTCCCTTGCAACTGACCTGGTAGCCTCGTCTAGTATGAGGATGGATGGGATTTTCAGTAGAGCGCGGGCGATAGCTATCCTCTGTTTCTGGCCCCCAGACACGGTAACTCCTCTCTCCCCCAGAATGGTACTGTAGCCATCAGGGAACTGTCGGATAAAACTGTCAGCATTGGCCAGCCCAGCAGCCTCGTACACCTGTGACAAAGATTAATTAAATTAGTAATACCAAACTAGTGACAGGTAATACAAACAAATTAACATAGAATCAAACCAGCTACCTTCTAATTACAAGGCGAGTACAGCAGTACTATAATCACTCAACCACCAAGCTGACATAAAAACTTTTACTCATACCAGTACTCATAACGTTTTTAATGTGTTACATTTTAACAAGTTACCTTTAAGCATGTTACATTTTAAAAGGTTACAATTTTACATGTTACATTTTTACATGTTACATTTTAATATGTTACATTTTAACATGTTACATTTAAGCATGTTACATTTTAAAATGTTACATTTTAACACGTTACATTTTAACATGTTACATTTTAACTTCTTATATTTCCACATGTTACATTTTTACATGTTACATTTTAACATGTTTTACGATCAAGTCATTCCCTTGCAACTGACCTGGTAGCCTCGTCTAGTATGAGGATGGATGGGATTTTCAGTAGAGCGCGGGCGATAGCTATCCTCTGTTTCTGGCCCCCAGACACGGTAACTCCTCTCTCCCCCAGAATGGTACTGTAGCCATCAGGGATATGTCGGATAAAACTGTCAGCATTGGCCAGCCCAGCAGCCTCGTACACCTGTGACAAAGATTAATTAAATTAGTAATACCAAACTAGTGACAGGTAATACAAACAAATTAACATAGAATCAAACCAGCTACCTTCTAATTACAAGGCGAGTACAGCAGTACTATAATCACTCAACCACCAAGCTGACATAAAAACTTTTACTCATACCAGTACTCATAACGTTTTTAATGTGTTACATTTTAACAAGTTACCTTTAAGCATGTTACATTTTAAAAGGTTACAATTTTACATGTTACATTTTTACATGTTACATTTTAATATGTTACATTTTAACACGTTACATTTAAGCATGTTACATTTTAAAATGTTACATTTTAACACGTTACATTTTAACTTCTTATATTTCCACATGTTACATTTTTACATGTTACATTTTAACATGTTTTACGATCAAGTCATTCCCTTGCAACTGACCTGGTAGCCTCGTCTAGTATGAGGATGGATGGGATTTTCAGTAGAGCGCGGGCGATAGCTATCCTCTGTTTCTGGCCCCCAGACACGGTAACTCCTCTCTCCCCCAGAATGGTACTGTAGCCATCAGGGATATGTCGGATAAAACTGTCAGCATTGGCCAGCCCAGCAGCCTCGTACACCTGTGACAAAGATTAATTAAATTAGTAATACCAAACTAGTGACAGGTAATACAAACAAATTAACATAGAATCAAACCAGCTACCTTCTAATTACAAGGCGAGTACAGCAGTACTATAATCACTCAACCACCAAGCTGACATAAAAACTTTTACTCATACCAGTACTCATAACGTTTTTAATGTGTTACATTTTAACAAGTTACCTTTAAGCATGTTACATTTTAAAATGTTACATTTTAACACGTTACATTTTAACATGTTACATTTTAACTTCTTATATTTCCACATGTTACATTTTTACATGTTACATTTTAACATTGCTATCCGTCGTCGTCGTCGTCGTCGTCGTCGTCGTCGTCGTCGTCGTCGTCGTCGTCGTCGTCGTCGACGTCGTCGTCGTCGTCGTCGTCGTCGTCTACATTTTTACATTTTACATATTTACATGTTACATTTTAACATTTTTTATGATCAAGTCTTTCCCTTGCAACTGACCTGGTAGCCTCGTCTAGTATGAGGATGGATGGGATTTTCAGTAAAGCGCGGGCGATAGCTATCCTCTGTTTCTGGCCCCCAGACACGGTAACTCCTCTCTCCCCCAGAATGGTACTGTAGCCATCAGGGAACTGTCGGATAAAACTGTCAGCATTGGCCAGCCCAGCAGCCTCGTACACCTGTGACAAAGATTAATTAAATTAGTAATACCAAACTAGTGACGGGTAATACAAACAAAGTAACATAGAATCAAACCAGCTACCTTCTGATTACAGCAGTACTATAATCACTCAACCACCAAGCTGACATAAAAACTTTTACTCATACCAGTACTCATAACGTTTTTAATATGTTACATTTTAACAAGTTACCTTTAAGCATGTTACATTTTAAAAGGTTACAATTTTACATGTTACATTTTTACATGTTACATTTTAATATGTTACATTTTAACACGTTACATTTAAGCATGTTACATTTTAAAATGTTACATTTTAACACGTTACATTTTAACATGTTACATTTTAACTTCTTATATTTCCACATGTTACATTTTTACATGTTACATTTTAACATGTTTTACGATCAAGTCATTCCCTTGCAACTGACCTGGTAGCCTCGTCTAGTATGAGGATGGATGGGATTTTCAGTAGAGCGCGGGCGATAGCTATCCTCTGTTTCTGGCCCCCAGACACGGTAACTCCTCTCTCCCCCAGAATGGTACTGTAGCCATCAGGGATATGTCGGATAAAACTGTCAGCATTGGCCAGCCCAGCAGCCTCGTACACCTGTGACAAAGATTAATTAAATTAGTAATACCAAACTAGTGACAGGTAATACAAACAAATTAACATAGAATCAAACCAGCTACCTTCTAATTACAAGGCGAGTACAGCAGTACTATAATCACTCAACCACCAAGCTGACATAAAAACTTTAACTCATACCAGTACTCATAACGTTTTTAATGTGTTACATTTTAACAAGTTACCTTTAAGCATGTTACATTTTAAAAGGTTACAATTTTACATGTTACATTTTTACATGTTACATTTTAATATGTTACATTTTAACACGTTACATTTAAGCATGTTACATTTTAAAATGTTACATTTTAACACGTTACATTTTAACATGTTACATTTTAACTTCTTATATTTCCACATGTTACATTTTTACATGTTACATTTTAACATTGCTATCCGTCGTCGTCGTCGTCGTCGTCGTCGTCGTCGTCGTCGTCGTCGTCGTCGTCGTCGTCGTCGTCGTCGTCGTCGTCGTCGTCGTCGTCGTCGTCGTCGTCGTCGTCGTCGTCGTCGTCGTCGTCGTCGTCGTCGTCGTCGTCGTCGTCGTCGTCGTCGTCGTCGTCGTCGTCGTCGTCGTCGTCGTCGTCGTCGTCGTCGTCGTCGTCGTCGTCGTCGTCGTCGTCGTCGTCGTCGTCGTCGTCGTCGTCGTCGTCGTCGTCGTCGTCGTCGTCGTCGTCGTCGTCGTCGTCGTCGTCGTCGTCGTCGTCGTCGTCGTCGTCGTCGTCGTCGTCGTCGTCGTCGTCGTCGTCTACATTTTTACATTTTACATATTTACATGTTACATTTTAACATTTTTTATGATCAAGTCTTTCCCTTGCAACTGACCTGGTAGCCTCGTCTAGTATGAGGATGGATGGGATTTTCAGTAAAGCGCGGGCGATAGCTATCCTCTGTTTCTGGCCGTCGTCGTCGTCGTCGTCGTCGTCGTCGTCGTCGTCGTCGTCGTCGTCGTCGTCGTCGTCGTCGTCGTCGTCGACGTCGTCGTCGTCGTCGTCGTCGTCGTCTACATTTTTACATTTTACATATTTACATGTTACATTTTAACATTTTTTATGATCAAGTCTTTCCCTTGCAACTGACCTGGTAGCCTCGTCTAGTATGAGGATGGATGGGATTTTCAGTAAAGCGCGGGCGATAGCTATAGTAGATATAATACCAGAATATGACCCCACTTTCGGCGTTTTAGAGGCACTTTTAGGGCACTTTTTATAGGGGAAAAATGAGAAAAATGAGTGGCTCATTTTTTTGGCCACTTTTTTAAAGACCCAGCTCTCGACCTATACACCCCTATATAAATTTTCTACTTTTTTAATACTGAAAAATACTTCTGGAATATGGCTCATTTTTTTGACCACTTTTTTAAAAATCCAGCTCTTGGCCTATACAAGCCTATATAAATGTTCAATACCATTGTATAACTCTATTCCACATCCATTCGAACATGTATATCTCAAAATCATGCAAGGTTTGTACGCGAACTCGGGGGCGCTCTATGGCTATGTGTAAATTATGCCTGACTCTAACGAATGACTGTGAGTGTACCTAATGACCCTAATTAAAACCAATTGTCAACATTTTCTGCCTGTCTTGTGCCAATCTGTCTGGCATCAATCTGGTTTAACCCTTTCAGTGCTATGAAACGATATATTGTTGTTTTTAAAAATCTCTAAGGGATATAGAGAGGAAGGTTATTTTTAATAAAAAGTAGCAAAACGGCCATTGGTGACCTGCATGTTCATAGGATACACTAACAACCACTTAGCTAAAAGATTCGCCCAATCCGATGATTTCGAGGTGTATGTCTAAACCCAAGGATTATGAACACCTCACTATGCCCCAGCGGTTGTAGTATATCGCTACAAACACACAGGTCACCAATTATTTGCCACACAGGACGGGGATGGAACCCCGAGCAGACGAATGCCACTGGCCAAGTGACACACGCCTTAGCCCTCTCGGCTATCTGTGCTTGAAGACTGAGGAGTCAAAAACTGGTATTTAAGCTAACACCACTGATCGCGAACAGATAGCGCTACAGATGGTTGTTCAATGCATTACTAAGTAGCAGCACTAGTTAGTCATGGACTATTTAGATGATATTTTTCAGTTGAAACACAACAGTGATCATAAATGTGTTCCAGAGACTTTGCTGCAAAATATTATTTTTCTTAAAATAGCTATAAGTTATTAAGATAACCTTGTCTAACTAAATCAAAGTTAAATTCAATATTACGTTGTAAACTATATGTATTTTGATTTTATATGAGATTTTGGTTTCAAAGAATGCTATCAGAACATACAAAATTATAGGAAAACTGGGAAAATTATTACAAAAACTAAGTTTTATTTAATGTTTACTACAAATACTGGGATTTATCTTTGTTCTATATTTTCTTATTGTCTTATTATTCAAAATTAGCATAATTATTAAAATAGTGACAACATTACAGTTAAAATTCAACAACATGTAATGGAATTAAAAGTCTTACAAAATATGAACTATTGGCCTAGCACTGAAAGGGTTAAACTGGTCTGTCTAGGGTAGGTTTAGACAATTACCAAATATGTTTGATTGATTGACCTTAATTATTCAAATTGTTAAGTTTTAAATTAATTTAGACAATTTTGTGATATAAAAAAGGGAGATTCTATAGTATCATCACTCACTCTTCCACCTGGATCTTCTTGTTTTGGTAAGTCTTTGATATGTAAGCCTAGTAGAAATAAGTTGTCGTGTGTCGGGTCATGGGATCAATTGGTTGCATAATTGATGTTTGTACTCATACTCTGTATTTCTTTTAACTTAGGAGTGTAGCTAATATTCCATTTCTTAAACACTTGGCTGATTTTGGTCACTAAGGAACTTGTAAAAAATATATACAAGTTATTTCTTAAAAACTTAGCCGAATTATACTCACTGGGGAAGTTTGAGTGACTTATTATTTAAAAACTTAGCCGAATTATACTCACTGGGGAAGTTTGAGTGACTTATTATTTAAAAACTTAGCCGAATTATACTCACTAGGGAAGTTTGAGTGACTTATTATTTAAAAACTTAGCCGAATTATACTCACTGGGGGACTTTGAGTCACTTATTTTTTTTTAACTTAGCCGAATCTCAATCACTGGGGACTTTGAGTCACTTATTTTTTTAAAACTTAGCCGAATTATACTCACTGGGGAAGTTTGAGTGACTTATTATTTAAAAACTTAGCCGAATCTCAATCACTGGGGACTTTGAGTCACTTATTTTTTTTTAAACTTAGCTGAATCTCAATCACTTGGGACTTTGATTCAAAAATATATACAAGTTATTTTTTAAAACTTAGCCGAATCTCAATCACTGGGGACTTTGAGTCACTTATTTTTTTTAAACTTAGCCGAATCTCAATCACTGGGGACTTTGAGTCACTTATTTTTTTTAAACTTAGCCGAATCTCAATTACTGGGGACTTTGATTCAAAAATATATACAAGTTATTTTTTAAAACTTAGCCGAATCTCAATCACTATATAATTTTTTCATAGGTAGTCTTCTCTATATAACTAACACTAACTCTGTATAAATGTAGACTCAGCATTCTGCTAAAAAGAGTTTTTATTTAAGATTTAGAATTTAGTTTTGATTTAGAAAATTTTAATTGCCATATATTATTGTATAAAATTGTTTTGAATATTAAAATTTAGAATTATGATTTGAATTATTACTTCTCATTAATTTAAATTGTAAAAATGTAATTTCTACTATATAGAAGATGCCAACCTATTTTTTAATTTCATATATAAAAATGAAGACCACATGTCAACATTGTTTTGCATCGCTCTCCAAAAAAAGCAACCTTATTCGCCATTACAAATTGATACATCAAATGAAGGTATGTAAACTATGTGATTTAATCTGTGATAGTAACATAGCTCTAAAATCTCATATATTACAAAGTCACAAGACTTGTAATTTCTGTAAAAGAAATGTTGTTGGTCATTTTAAAAGACATGTAAATTCTTGTAACAAATGTCCATATACAATGATTAAATTTGTCGGTGAATCGATTAAAACTGAACTTAAAAGTACTCTTCAGTCTTGTCCTCTACCAATAAAATGGACTTTAGTAAGGAGAATCAAATTTATAAAATATACAATAGATCAAAATGGAAAATTAGTTAATGAGAAAGAATGTATTGCAGATTTCAGAAGCCTTACTATCCTTACCATTGAGAAGAGAGATTTAAAGCCTCAAATTGAAAATGCTCTTTTAAAGATTGACGCTTCTATGCACAAATATCAAGCGGAAGGTAGTGGATGGATATATGACCACACTAAATATTGGCAGTTGCACGTTTACAAGTACAAGCCCCTAACTCCAAAGTCATACATTCCCACACCAAAAAGTATTAAATTGACAAAAGCAGTTTTAAATATAAAGAATGTTGATAATAAATGCTTCCTTTGGTCAATTTTAGCAGCTTTACATCCAAGGAATGCTAAACATGCTAATAGAGTCTCTAACTATGCACCCTACGTAGGTAAGTTGAACATGACAAATATAAAATATCCCGTAAAAATATCTGACATAGATCAATTTGAAAGAAAGAATAATATAAGTGTTAATGTATTTGGAGTTGAAGACCAAAAATTTATATATCCATTAAGAAGAACCAAACTGAATAGTAACACTCATATAGATCTATTATTATTACAACAAGGTCGTAAATCACATTACTGTTTAATTCGTGATTTTAATAGGTTAATGCTACGGTCAACAAAAGATAACAGTAAAAAGCATTTTTGCAAGTTTTGTTTACAACATTTTTACACCAAAGATAAATTGGAGTGTCATATAACATATTGTAAAAACTTTGATGTCCAACGAGTGGAAATGTCTAAACAAGATACATTACAATTTAAAAATTATAAATATCAACTTAAAGCCCCATTTGTAATTTATGCTGATTTTGAGTGTTTTATAAACTCTAACAACCATACTCCATCTGGATTTGCATTTGTCGTAGTAAAAGATTCTAAGATTATTTCTGAAGAGTTATATAGTGGCGAAAATGTTATGGATGTGTTTTTCGAAAGGTTGTTTGAGACTTATGACTTCATTAAAAATCAAATGGCAATATATATCCCCCTTGTAATGACTCCTGAGCAAGAGGCATCTTTCCAAAACTCAACACATTGTCATATTTGTGAAAAGCCTCTATATTTTGATAGGGTACGGGAACATTGTCATTCAAATGGCCAATACCGTGGAGCTGCCCACAATGATTGCAATTTAAACTATAAAGTAACAAAGAAAATACCAGTATTCTTTCATAACTTAAAAAATTACGATGGACATTTAATTATGCAACACTTGGGAAAGTTTAATCGTAAATTAAATTGCATAGCCAAAGATATGGAAAAGTACATTTCATTCTCTGTTGATGATTTAGTATTTTTAGATTCCTATAACTTTCTGTCCCTTCCATTATACAAATTAGCTTCCAATTTAAATACATTTAGATTCATAGACAATCCACTACTACAACGCAAAGGCGTATTTCCCTATGAATATATGACAGGACCAGATAAGTTTGCAGAGTCTCTACCTCCAATTGAAAAATTTTACAGTACTTTAACTAAAGAACATATCTCTCCCATCGAATATGAACATGCTAAAAATGTCTGGACCCATTTTAATATACATAATTTACAAGAATATCATGATTTATATCTTAAAACAGATGTATTGCTACTGGCTGATGTGTTTGAGACATTTAGAGACCTGTGTTTAAAGGATTACAAACTTGACCCCGTACATATGTATTCACTTCCAGGACTAACATGGGAAGCTTGTCTTAGAATGACTGGTATAAAATTACAATTATTTCAAGATATTGACATGCATTTGTTCATAGAAAGTGCAATCAGAGGAGGAGTCAGTATGATTTCTACACGTTACGCTAAAGCCAATAATAGATATATGGGCAAACATTATGATCCCAATCAAGAAAGTGTGTATTTAATATATTTAGATTGTAACTCGCTATACTCCACAGCTATGTGTGAGACACTACCCGTGGATGGATTTCGTTGGACGAATGAGATAGACTACAAAAACAATCAAAATGATGAGTTTGGATATATCTTAGAAGTTGATTTAAATACGATAAAAGCTTACATGATTTACATAATGACTATCCATTAGCACCTGAGAAAATGAATGGCAAATTAATACCTAATTTAAATGACAAAACTAAATATATTTTACATTATAAAGCATTACAAAAATATGAGGAATTAGGTTTGGTTGCTACAAAATACTATAGAATTTTAAAATTTAGACAATCAAAATGGCTTTCACCCTATATTAATTTTAATATTGAAAAACGCAAATGTGCTAAAAATGATTTTGAAAAAGACTTTTACAAATTGTTAAATAATAGTCTCTTTGGTCGAACAATTATGAACCAACGCAAGTTTCGTGATATATATCTCAAGGATGAGTCACTATTAACAAAATATGTCACTAATCCAAGGTTTGACTGTAGCAAAAAGTTCGATAACAATTTACATGCTATACATTTAAATAAATTAGTTGTAAAGTTTAATAAGCCGATATATTTGGGAATGACAATTTTGGATATTAGTAAAGTAATAATGTATGATTTCCACTATAATTATATGTCAAAATTTAAGAACAAAAGATTTCTTATGACTGATACAGATTCTTTAATGTATTCTATAGTTACAGAGGACTTTTACAAGGAAATAGAAAGTGACTTGCACTATTTTGATACCTCTGGATATAGTAAAGACCATTTCTTATACTCTGATAAAAATAAAAAAGTCACAGGCAAGTTCAAAGACGAATTAGATGGTCATATTATGTATGAATATTGTGGTTTAAGACCAAAGTTATATTCTTATATTCCTCTAAAATGGTTATATGAAGAAGACAAGCAAGCTTTAGAGGTGAAGAAAGCTAAAGGAGCTGATGGTGCTACAGTTAAACATCTCCTTAGACATCAACATTATTTGAACTGTATTGCAACTGGGCAAGATTACTATGAGAATGTGACAAGAATTAAATCTACAAATCATCATCTTCAAACCTTAACCATGAACAAGAAAGTACTATCATTTGACGATGACAAGAGGTTTATTCTAGAAGATGGCATCAATACGCTTGCGCTTGGTCACTATAAAATTGATCAAACATAAATCTATATTTGCCATTATTCTTTGACCTTTCTTTGTCAATTACAAAAAAGCCATATTTAGTTTTATCCCAGCATTGGTGGCAGAGATTTCTAAATTGGTTAAATGAAAAGTCATTACCAACATGATTGTTATATACATGTTTTAAATTTAAATCATCTTGTTTAAATAATATTAGGAAATTTACATTATCACGTAAATGTTTGTGTACTTTGCTGTAAGATTGACACAAGTAAAAACAGTTAATATTTTTATGTCGACCCATTGAAAAAAATTGTGTAATATTTTGACTATTTATGTCATCAAATACAACAACTGACTGTGATTTTACATCATTTGGTGTGATTTCACAGTCAGTAAACGTGTGTAATTTCACTTCGTCACACAAACTAAATATTTCAATTATTTTTTTATATTTTTCTTGTTCTAAAGATTTAGATATTAAATATAAGTTTGTAAATTTTAATCCTTCCTTTCTTACAATTAAATTGTAAATTACAACCGTCTTCCCACTTCCACTTGGACCACAAATAACACATCGAATATTGGTAGGAAATAGACCCAACTTCTTTGGTATATTTTCCTTAGTATGTACTATTTTAAATTTGTGTTTTTGTTGAATAAAAGACATTTTTTATATAATAAAAATGGTAAAAAATAATAAGAAAACATGTAAAAAAGGCAAAGGTTTATTCCTAAAGCCTTACAGGGGTCGAGGGCTATTGAATACTCTTATAAATAATCTTCCATTTCCACTTCACATACCATCATATCGGTACTGTGGACCTGGAACGAATATACGTCAAAATCTAGCCAAAAATGTTACCTCCAAAAAATAAGTTAGACTCTTATTGTAAAGAGCATGACATATTCTACATGAATAATCCTGATACCGCTGCTCGGAACAAAGCAGACATGAGATTAGCAGACTTAGCTTGGACTAGAGTAACGGCAAATGACGCAAATCTTGCTGAAAGAGCTGCAGCTTATGCGGTGACAAATTTGATGAAGGCAAAAGCAAAAATGGGAATGGGATTAAAATTTAATAAAAAAAATGGACAACTACCAGCTGTTAGAGGCCGCAAAAGACGTGCCTCACTTCCGGGGGGTGTACCTAAAAAACGAGCTAAAAAATCTAACACCAAAAGTAAAAGAGTGCGGAATAGTTAATTTAGACAGTTCATCTGGCACACATTGGACAGCATATCGTAAAAATAAAGATATTGTAATTTATTTTGACCCATTTGGAATCCAACCTCCAAAAGAAGTAATTAAATATTTTGAGGGACATAAAATATTCTATACAACCGATCAAATACAAGATTTAAATAGTTCTATTTGTGGAATTTTATGTTTATCATTCATAAAAAATTTTTGTTTATAAAAATGGATTCATTTACTATAACATTTTCGGGTACAGAGCCAGAGCTAAAGTCAGTGTTCTTTCCTCCCATAGAATTAAATGATGATTATGTAATTGGATTAGTTGATTTTCAAAGTTATAATTCTATATTTAATGTGAAAAAACCTCTAAATACTTTAACATATTACAAAGTAGAGAAAAAAACATTACCAAAGGGAGAGATCTTAGTTGATGATTTAAACCAGTTATTAGATGGTAAACTTAAAGTTATAATACATAAAAATGGAGAAGCATTAATTAATACTAAAGTCAAACTTTTATTCAAAGGGCTTATTCCAAAATTAAATAAACTTAAAGGCAACAAATTAACCATTGGAGAAGGTGATGATGTTTTCTATTATGACCACAAAGCTCCAGTTACAATAGAAATTTCTGAAGGAACATATGAGGTGGTTGAGCTTGCAAAGGAAATTCAAAAGCAAATCCCAGACTTTTTCCTTACAGCTAATAATAAAACTATGAAAGCGACATTACTTTCTAGCCACGTGTTTGATTTTACAAAACCATGTTTAGGGTCTGTTTTATTGGGATTTAAAGGTGTTTCTACTCCTGGTGTACAGTTTGAATCTACAAATAAAATAAACATTAATAATGTAAATGTGATTAGAGTAAAATGTAATATTGCAAACGGGTCCTATTTAAATGGAAACAAATCACACACCATACATAGCTTTTATCCAGAAGCTCCTCCTGGCTACAAAATTATTGAAGTTCCAAGAAATATTATATATTTTCCTGTAAATAAGAGAAGTTTAGATGTTGTCAGTATTACATTTGCCGATCAGCATGACAAGGCAATTGACTTTAATGGAGAAGAAACTACAATTACTTGTCATATAAAAAAGATATGAGAATTTATAAGAATTTATCTATAAGTATACAAAATGCTAGGTTCCTACGATCAATAGGACTAAAGTTAAAATTTTCTATTAATAAAAATGGAAGATTTTCTAGATGTTACAGGGAAATCCCAATTCGACGATAGTGTGGTTAAAATTACAAATCACTCCTATGTTCCCCATAACACTTTAGCAATAAATAATTCTGATGAAATTCGAATATGTATTAATAATCAAGATTTGCTAACTCTCCCATGTAGGAGTTATCTGTATATTAAGGGAGAAATTGAAAATCATGATAAAGGTCATTTTATAAATAATGCATTTGCATTCTTATTTGATGAAATTAGATATGAAGTCGCAGGTAAAGAAATAGATATTGTAAGAAACCCAGGAATTTCTAGTCTTATGAAAATATTGAGCTCTTACAATAAAACAACTAAATTGTCAAATGTGGCATTTGATTCTGACACGAATTTAAAAGAGTTCCATAAAAGTGGCAAGTTTAGTACTTGTTTGCCATTAGAACTGTTAATGGGTGTATTTGAGGATTTTAATAAGGTATTAGTAAATGTCAAACAAGAATTGGTGTTGAAAAGATCCAAAAATGATTTGAATTGTATATTAACAACCACTAGTGCTCCAGCCAGTGGTACTGCTGATGCAATTCCCAAAATTATACTTAACTCAATTCAATGGGTGATGCCACATGTAATACCATCAGATGGGGAGAAGTTACAATTACAAAAGATGTTATTGCAAAATAAAAATTTGCAAATTGCATTTAGAAGCTTAGAGTTGCATGAACTTCCATCATATCCCAATACTACAAGACATACATGGTCAGTAAAGACATCTTCAAGTTTGGAGAAGCCTAGGTATATTATATTTGGTTTCCAAACAGCTAGGGATAATAGTGCACGAAAAAGAACTGATGAATTTGATCACTGTAAGTTAAAAAATCTCAAAGTATTTCTAAACTCTGAATATTATCCTTATAGTGATTTAAATCTCGACTTTGAAAATGGAGATGTCTCTAAAGCTTATGAGATGTTTATGAGGTTTAGAGAGACTTACTATAATACTATCCCAGATCCTATGATTAGTAGGGCTGAGTTTATGAAGAAATATCCACTAATTGTAATAGACTGTTCTAGACAGAACGAAACAGTGAAGGAAGGAATTGTTGATATTAAATTAGAGATTGAAACTGCAGAAAATGTACCAGCAAATACATCTGCATATTGTTTAATAATACATGATAAAGTGTTTGAGTACAATCCTTTGTCAAATGAGATAAATAAAATGTAAATAAAAGATGAAAAACATTCAACAAGAATTGGTTGACTCTGCAAATCAAATACGAGAGAAATATAGAGCTTTGAAACGTGGCAAGTTTCTAGAGGCTGAAGAGAGGTTCCAAACATTCCAACCTTTAATAGAGCCATTACAAGAATTAAAAAAAATCGCCAAAACAGAGAGGCCTCGAATGGAGATTCTCCCAATGACTCCATCTAGAATACCAGTGATACCAAGATTGCAACCATTACAGCAATCCACCCCACAGAAATTAGATTTTGGTCTTTTAGCATCAGACTATTTAGGAAATTACCTCAGTAAAAGTAGTATGACAGACACTACATATGGTATTAGACGAGAAGCAAATAAATTTTTTATTGGAAATAAGGAAGTTGACATTGCCAATGATGATGTTACAATTGCAAATAAAACCTACAAGGGGACAAAAGGTTTGTGGCAATTGTTAACTTTAAAAGAACCTGAGGATTATACTCCGGCTGATTTGCAAAATTATAAAGAAATTTTGGAAGCTACAAATGGACATTTAAAGAGTTACAAAGATGGTGCACCAATTTCAAGTAATAGACATACTAAATATCTTAATATAATTAAACCTCTATTTAAATCTGTTGGTGAAGGTTTGAGACAAGTGACTGGTAATAAAATAGACTATATTTATTGGGATGATCCTAATGAGCTTGTAGATAGGTTAAGACTTCTTTGGCTAAGTCGCCAAGCCGGTAACTCAGGAGTGGATAATGAAATAGATTCCATTATTGAGGAATTGAGAGAAAGTGGTATTATTTATTAAATAAAAATATGTTTATAGATAAATTTTATCGTTTATATAATCCATATAATAAGCCTGCAGAACCCAGGGCTAGTAATGAACCTACTTTGAATTTACAAGACGATAGTTGGAATTGTTTAAACCGTAAAATTGGTAATGTTAAAGATGGAGAGTTTGTAGATGATGTATCAACTTTGGGTCAGACATTAACTAGAAAAGGTGATGTCTTCTTACAAGGTAAAACTAAATATGAGTTTTTAGAATCTAAGAATAAAAATTGGAATGCTAAAAAACAGAAAATTACTAATGTGGAAAAGGGTGAAAGTTTAGATGATGTGCCCACTTTACAACAGACTTTAATACGAACAGATGGTAAATTTGTACAAGACAATAATAATTATGAATTTTTAGAATCAGAAAATGGTATTTGGAATGCTAAGAAACGGAAAATTACTAATGTGGAAAAGGGTGAAAGTTTAAATGATGTGCCCACTTTACAACAGACTTTAATACGAAAAAAAGATGGTAAATTTGTACAAGATGATAATAATTATGAATTTTTAGAATCAGAGAATGGTGTTTGGAATGCTAAAAAACAAAAACTTAGCAATTTGATGGAAGGTACAGATAGTAAAGATGCTGTGAATGTTTCACAAGTTCCAAAAATGGAAGTAGGCTATTGGAATTTTAATAATAAAAGGTTAGTACGTGTTAAAC
>NW_026543658.1:0-20139 GCF_028750875.1 Macrosteles quadrilineatus
GTTTTCAAATAATTGACGTAATGGTTTATCTAAAGCGTATGCATGCAAACGAATATAGTTCCTTTTCACTAAACAATATAGCAGAAATAGAATTAGGCAAAAGTAAATTAGACATGTCTTTTGAGAAGCTAAATCAATATTATCAATACAATGATATATACATAGAGTGGGGTTTAGAGTTCTTGTATCAAATATGTGACTATGTGACACTTGATTCTGAATTAGCAGTAGAAATATATGCAAAAAAAGAAATTCTTTACCATCTTATGCCTCTAGTAAGTATATGTTTTTGTGATACAGTTGATTATATGTGCAAAGCTACTTCAAAAATTATAAGTAAGTTTACATCAATAATGTACCCTTCACAAGGTATGTGTGTTCCTCTAATATCAAATAGAGGTGTTAATGATTATGTATTTTGTGGTGATATGTTTGATTCAGTAGTTAATAAACAATATCGAGGAGCAACAGTTTTAAAAGCTCAACGAACTATATACAACAACAAAAACATTTCAGTTGTTGATTTTACGTCTTTATATCCTAGTATTATTCGTGAATTTAATATAAGTCCCAATTATGTTATTGATAATGTCAATAAAAACTCTCCTTTAATAAATGATTTTTTTAAAAAGACTAACAAAATGGAAAAGTTTTATACTATAAAGAGAGAGTATATAAAATCTCCATTGGCTGTAGTAGTTGAATATTTAATAGAACAGAGGAAAAATACAAAAAATCTTTATTTAAATAAAGCCTATAAACTTATAGCCAACTCCATATATGGACTGTTGGCATCAAAGGGGCGTATGCGTGATCTTTCGTGTGCAGCACTAGTAACATCATATGGGAGAAAGATTCACTCGCAAATAAAAAATTACATTGAAAATGATTTAAAAATGACTGTTGTATATGGAGATACTGATTCCCTTTTTATTTTACAACCCAGTTTTGATATTGATGTTGCAAGTGTATTGAATAAATACATAAAAGAGGGTTTGGGTTTGGACATGATATCATTAACTTTAGATTATGAAGCAACAACAACGATATTTTTAGCAGAAAAGAAGAATTATATAATGAAATTAAGAAATGGTCAAATTAAAATGGCAGGGTTAGCTAAAAGAATAAATCCAAAATTTAAAATCTTTATTGAAAAGTTTTTTAAATATTTTTTACAGTTAATTGAAAACTTTTATGATGATAAGGTATCATTTGATAGACGATTTAAAATTTTCATAAAAAAGTTTTGTAGTTATATCTTAGAAAATACTTCTGAAAAAGATTATGCATTTGTGTGCAATTCTAGACCATATTATGAATATGAAAACCTGAGTTCTTTTAATGCAACTTGTAGCTATCGACAAAATGTTCTAGGGGAAGATGAAAATTTCTCTTCAAATGGTGAACTTTTACTTTCTTATGTATTACCTATTTTTAATAAATTTTATAAAGAGAATAAAAGAAAGAGGGGAGATTCTGTAGAATTTTATGAAAGAATGATGAAAATTGGATTACCAGTTGATAAAACTGAAGTTATATTAAAAGTATTTAGCTTTATTTCAACTATAGAAAAATATATTTTGAAAACAAATGATTATTTTATAAACTACTTATATTCAATCAAGCAAAACTATATTGAACAGTTTAGGTTACCTTTCAAAGCCAATGTCTGGACGTTGAAATATAAAAAAAATATAATATTCTACTATGATGATTTATTTAAAAAACTCTCTGAATATAGTATTCATTTTTGGGATTTACGGGATGTAAAAAATTCATATCAAACTATAATAGAAGTAGAGAATTGTGGAAACCTTAGGCATATAAACAAAAGCTTTAGTACCAATGATTTGAATTTATATTTAGAAAAACATAAGAGTGTTCAAAAACTCAATATCTTATTGTTTCCTATTTCTGAGTTTTTAGTAAATAATTCATATAATTTAATTTGGTTTTTAGATTTACTTTATGTAAGACCAAAAATATATATTCATGACACAAACTATCACTATATACCAAATAAAAAATTAGTCATGGTAAACGGTGATGGGGAAATTGAAATTTATGTTGCCTAGATAAGGTGTAGCACCTTCGAATACATGCTTAATTATATTTTCTGAGATAAAACATTTAGAAAAATACTGATCTGGTCCCTTAACTTCAAAAACTGAATCATGAATCCCTCCACATTTTGTTAGAGAGTCTTTGTCATATATATATGCAGTATTATTATGTATTACACCACTCACTCCCATTGGTAACTCTTGAAAATAAATATTCTTATCATTGTACTTTAAAATTTTAAATATATTTTTATTTTTAGTCTTATCAACTATTATTAAAAGAATAAGTATAAAAATATAATAACATGAGTAGTAAAAAGTATTCATTTTCATTTTTATTATTTGTTGTTTTTGTTATTGTTATTCCGATATTATTTGAACCTTATAATGAGAGTAGGTTATTATTTATCATCAAACATCTTTCAAGTACACTTATAGTAGACAAACATTATAAACCAACTGTGTTAAGAGAATTAGTTTCTAAATTTATAGAAAACTTTTAATAGCATTAAACAAATGTAAATCAGGTGTGGGTTTTGTACTTTTAAATGGCACAATGTTAATTTTAAAATCGTATTCCTTTTTAATTTCATTTGTTAAAGCTAAATCATCAATTAAAATAAATTTTATATTGTAAGTTTCATTTTCTCTTTTTAGTAAATCTTTTATAAAGAAGCAAGATTTGTTTTCACCGTAAAGTTTAAAAGACATCTCACAATCATCTCTTGTAAGTATCTTTTTAAAATAATGACACCAATTAAGTCTTATGAGTACATTGTGTACATAAGTAAAATCAGCTGATGACCAAAGAATTACAATATTACTTTCGTTATTGTTAAGAACTTGTAAAACCGTTTCTGAATATGGCCTAACAAAAATGTCCTTTCCATGGACATATACCAAAGTTTCATCTAAATCAAATACAAAACACTGTTTAAAAATCATTTTTTTATTTATAAAAAATGAACACTATTTTGAATAACCCTCCAAGTTTTTTGAATGCGGAAGATTTTTCTATCCCTCAACAACGGGATTTTATTAATAATCCTGAAACATTAGATATATTTGCTGATTTAAACTGGATGGAAAGTAATAATAATAATAATGAGGAGCCTCAAATACAAACTCAACCTCCAGAAAATCCCCCTCCACAACAAATTAATCAACCTTCAATACCACCAGTATCATCAATATCATCTCCTGACTCATTAAAGAAAGATATTATAAAATATTTATATAACAATGGATCTTGTGCTTATTTACAAAGTTGTTTTTCAAAGTTAGAAGATATTGATAATGTAAATGATCAATTACTTTACAAAAAGTTTAAGATTGGGCTTGTAATAGATTCAGTATTGGGTAAAAATAGTTCAGATAAAAATATGGCAAATTATGTGTTTACATTTTTTGAAGTATTATTAGCTGAAGCAAAAAAGTTTACTCCCGTAGATATTCAAAAATATATAGACGTATTTTCAACATCATTACAAAAGGATAAAATTACCATATTAAATGATTCTGGATCAAATATAATTTCAAAAATATTGGGAGCTAAAGATATAGATGAAATTCTTAAATCAGTTCAAGATAATGATTCACCATCAATGAAGGCATTAAAGTCAAGCTTACAAAACATATCTCTTCTTATTAGTCTTACTCTTACAAAAAGATTGTTTTCACCCTATATGGCATCACTTTTTAAAAATGATGAACCCCCTGCTAAAAAACTAAAAACCTAATACATATAAAAACAAATA
This sequence comes from Macrosteles quadrilineatus, assembly GCF_028750875.1. NCBI lineage: Eukaryota > Metazoa > Arthropoda > Insecta > Hemiptera > Cicadellidae > Macrosteles > Macrosteles quadrilineatus. Next base: position 3,821 of record NW_026543658.1, read on the forward strand.
AAAGAATATAAAAAATAGAATAACAAATTTAATTTTATTTTTTATTTATATAATAAAATGACAACTGGAATTTATACAACTCGAATAAAAAACTGTGTAGTTCCACACTACAAAAAACATGGTGGAGAATCAGAAGAATTATTTAAAAATTTTATAATGAATACAATTTTTGAACGTGAAATTTATATGTATAACAAGTATGGTAATAAGTTAAGCTCTGCTATTTCTGGAATATGTATTGCTGACTTATTTACTCAATATGGTCTATCACAAAGAGATGAGTATATTAAGACATTATTCAGCACAATTTCATGTTATCAAGGTAAAGATAGTGTAATATCATTTTTAACAGCTAATAAACCATACAAACTTAAAAATAGTCAAGAAAATAATAATTGTCCTGATAATATAGTATTTGAAAAAAATACTCTTATAATACCCAGAGGAGAACTTATGTGGTCACTTTTAGGAATACCTGGTGACAAAATAGGAATAAATAGTGATCCAAATAGTTTTAAAATCTGTATTCAAAAAGTAGATGATACAGATGCTATCAGTATGGTATCTACCACTAATGATGAATTTAAGGAACATAAAAATCATTTAAAACTGACAAAAATTGAAAAATTCTCAGGTACTGGGGCTAAACCCCAATTATACTATGTAAAACTTAACCCTTATATATATACAAGGATTAAAGCTTATCGCTGCATAGACACAGAGGGAAGAAATTTAGATGAACAATACTTTATGCTACACAAAATGAATCTTCTATATTCACAGTCAATTGGAGCTCTTAGTGTCATACAAGTTGAAGCTAAGCGATTACTTCAATATCCTCCAGGTACAAGAGAAAGTATTTGCTGTAAAGGAGATACTTTAAATATTGGTGTACCAAAGACATTTTGTGATGAAATTGATAAATGGGCAACAAAAGTTGAAGGAGATGTGGGTCAAGCCTATACATATACTGGAAGTGTTCCAAGAAATACTATAGTTTTTCCAGAGTGTGAAAATGTAGATGTATGTAAAAGTAATCGTGATGGGTTTCATAATTTTATTCAACAATATGAAAATTCTCACATTTCTAAAATCAGAGAAGAATATGCTGATATTAAACCAGAAGAAAGTTTAAAAATTCCAGCCTGTTTTGACGATAATCAAAAATCTTATTGGTACAAACTTATTCGAAACACATATCCAAAAGAGTTAAAGTTTAGAGAAGAAGTAGTATCATCATTCACTCCAAACTGTCAAATTACACCAATTGGAGTAGTTTCAACCAGGAGAATTTGTGAAGGTGATCCATTAATATTTGAAGGAAATACTTTGGAAATAGACCAGATCCATAGACCACATACAAGATCTTTGTGGGATTGTTCAATTGAACAATTGGAAATACCCGAATATAAAAGATTGGCAGATGAAGAAAAGTCAGGAGAAAGTAAAAATACCAGTGCAAAAATCTCTGCCAACCCACTCTCATATTCTGGATCACCGTTTGTCACATCACTTGGTACAAATATAACAATACTTCCAAGGCATACATAGACATGAAAATGGAGTTTAAATGTGTTATGAGTTTAGAAAAGGCTATTGTCCTAACAAAATACCCAACACTTATATTGCAGTATTTAAAAAATAAACATCAAAAAGACATTAGTGTATTACATATATACTACACAAGAAATAATAAAAATTTAAAAATGAAAAATGTTATATTTTATATTGAGTATATTTTAATATAAATAAGTTTGTAAATATCTTAAACTTGATTAAATAATATATATTTTTTTTTTAGATTTGACTATAAACAAATATTTAACTTATTTATTCTTTGATAGTATTTCAAGTGACTCTTAATCTATATTATTTGTTTTATAATATTTAAAAATCAAAATGATAATTGATATAATTACAAATAATATTAACAGTGCATTGACAATACCAATCTTCAGTGTAAATATTGAAAATAATAATGTAAATGTTACAACAATTGAGATTACAGTCACTAATGATGGTTTACCATTTGATTCATTTTCTATTTTATCAGGTCTAATATTTTTAAGAATTTCTTTTAACCTTACTGAAAAAATATTTTGGATTTTAGATTTTGGTTTATCATTACTGACTTCAACAATTTCCATTTTTATATACTTAAATTTAAAATAAAGCTACATATAAATATTACTACAGTTTCTACAACCATTCATTACAATGTCAGATTCTGTTGATACTCCACAGAGGTTAAACTTATTCTATGTGGACGGTTTACCTGGTGATATAAAATTTAATAAAATTGAAGATATCTTAGATAAATATGATCATGATGTTATTCAAAGTATTTTAGAAAAACCAGATATTGAAGAAGTACTTGGAAAATTAATTTATATTAAACATAATATAAATATTAAATATATTAATATTGAAAATGCATATGAAATAACGTATGCACATGCTTTATTATTACTTAATAAATTTCCTCAAGCAGAGATAAATTTGTTTCTAACAGAACATTCTAAAGATTTACTTGAATTAAAAGCCCCAAGTATAATTGACACTCACTTTAATCTTTTGACAATAGAAGATTGGAGAATTGATCAACCTACAACATCTAAAAAAAGAAAGTTTGAAGAAATTAGTGAAGTGAATGCCAAAGATTTACTTGAAGAATTTAAAAAAGAATTGGAATCATTTGATAATTTTCAAGACTCACCATACATTTGATAGTATAAATATGTATGCTATTGATATACATCGACTGTAATATGAAGAAAACAAAGAATAATGAGTGTAAAAATATACAAGACTTTGTATCAGAAAAAGTTAAAGAAACTATAGAAAATTATGTAGTTGCATTTCATTTGAATAATAAAGATTTTAAATGTTTAGGCTGTTTAAGAATAGATGACAATATTCAAAATATGTTTAATTTAGAAAATAATAAAATATATGATATTTATTTAAAACTAAATAGACCAATATCTGATTGCACTACTCGTCTTGTATTAACTCGAATAACAAATGAAAAATATAGTAATTAGAAAGTATTTTACAAATTTCTTATATTTAAACCAATGCTTGGTGGTTGGTGGTTTTATTTTTAATCATGATATTACTCTGTGAAGTGTGTGGAACTCTTTATGATCCTACACTTGGTAACGAACATGAACACGACTCTACATTTGAAAACCATTTTATAGAAGTTGAATCAGCTTAACTTAGTAAAATGTATCTTTGTAAAATGTAACTTAATAAAATGTAACTTAGTAAAATGTAACTTAATAAAATATAACTTTATGAAATGTAACTTAATAAAAAATGTAACTTAGTATAATGTAACTTTATAAAATGTAACTTAATGAAATGTAACTTAATAAAAAATGTAACTTAGTAAAATGTATCTTTGTAAAATGTAACTTAATAAAATGTAACTTAGTAAAATGTAACTTAATAAAATGTAACTTAATGAAATGTAACTTAATAAAAAATGTAACTTAGTATAATGTAACTTAGTAAAATGTAACTTATTAAAATGTAACTTAGTAAAATGTAACTTAATGAAATGTAACCTAATAAAAAATGTAACTGAGTAAAATGTAACTTAGTAAAATTTAACTTAATAAAATGTAACTTAATAAAATGTAACTTAATAAAAAATGTAACTGAGTAAAATGTAACTTAGGAAAATGTAACTTAGTAAAATGTAACTTAGTAAAATGTAACTTAATAAAATGTAACTTTGTAAAATGTAACTTAATAAAATGTAACTTAATAAAAAATATAACTGAGTAAAATGGAACTTAGGAAAATGTAACTTAATAAAATCTAACTTAATAAAATGTAACTTAATGAAATGTAACTTAACAAAAAATGTAACTTAGTATAATGTAACTTAGTAAAATGTAACTTAGTAAAATGTAACTTAGTAAAATGTAACTTAATAAAATGTAACTTAATAAAAAATGTAACTGAGTAAAATGTAACTTAGTAAAATTTAACTTAATAAAATGTAACTTAATAAAATGTAACTTAATAAAAAATGTAACTGAGTAAAATGTAACTTAGGAAAATGTAACTTAATAAAATCTAACTTAATAAAATGTAACTTAATGAAATGTAACTTAAAAAAAAATGTAACTTAGTATAATGTAACTTAGTAAAATGTAACTTAGTAAAATGTAACTTAGTAAAATGTAACTTAATAAAATTTAACTTAAAAAAAATTTAACTTAGTAAAATGTAACTTTGTAAAATGTAACTAAATAAAATGTAACTTAGTAATATGTAACTTAATAAAATGTAACTTCATGAAATGTAACTTAATAAAAAATGTAACTTAGTAAAATATAACTTAGTAAAATGTAACTTAATAAAATGTAACTTAATAAAATGTAACTTAATAAAAAATGTAACTTAGTAAAATGTAACTTAGTAAAATGTAACTTAGTAAAATGTAACTTAATAAAATGTAACCTAATAAAATGTAACTTAGTTAAATGTAACTTAATAAAATGTAACTTAATAAAATGTAACTTAATAAAATGTAACTTAATAAAATGAAATTTAATAAAATATGTAACTTAGTAAAATGTAACTTAGTAAAATGTAACTTAGTATAATGTAACTTAGTAAAATGTAACTTAGTAAAATGTGACTTAATAAAATGTAACTTAATAAAATGTAACTTAATAAAAAATGTAACTTAGTAAAATGTAACTTAGTAAAATGTAACTTAATAAAATGTAACTTAATAAAAAATGTAACTGAGTAAAATGGAACTTAGGAAAATGTAACTTAATAAATTTAACTTAATAAAATGTAACTTAATGAAATGTAACTTAATAAAAAATGTAACTTAGTATAATGTAACTTAGTAAAATGTAACTTAGTAAAATGTAACTTAGTAAAATGTAACTTAATAAAATGTAACTTAATAAAAAATGTAACTTAGTAAAATGTAACTTTGTAAAATGTAACTTAATAAAATGTAACTTAATAAAAAATATAACTGAGTAAAATGGAACTTAGGAAAATGTAACTTAATAAAATCTAACTTAATAAAATGTAACTTAATGAAATGTAACTTAATAAAAAATGTAACTTAGTATAATGTAACTTAGTAAAATGTAACTTAGTAAAATGTAACTTAGTAAAATGTAACTTAATAAAATGTAACTTAATAAAAAATGTAACTTAGTAAAATGTAACTTTGTAAAATGTAACTTAATAAAATGTAACTTAGTAAAATAAAACTTAATAAAATGTAACTTTATGAAATGTAACTTAATAAAAAATGTAACTTAGTATAATGTAACTTTATAAAATGTAACTTAATGAAATGTAACTTAATAAAAAATGTAACTTAGTAAAATGTATCTTTGTAAAATGTAACTTAATAAAATGTAACTTAGTAAAATGTAACTTAATAAAATGTAACTTAATGAAATGTAACTTAATAAAAAATGTAACTTAGTAAAATGTAACTTAGTAAAATGTAACTTAATAAAATGTAACTTAATAAAATGTAACTTAATGAAATGTAACTTAATAAAAAATTTAACTTAGTAAAATGTAACTTAGGAAAATGTTACTTAATAAAATGTAACTTAGTAAAAAATGTAACTGAGTAAATTGTAACTTAGGAAAATGTCACTTAATAAAATGTAACTCAATAAAATGTAACTTAATAAAAAATGTAACTGAGTAAAATGGAACTTAGGAAAATGTAACTTAATAAAATCTAACTTAATAAAATGTAACTTAATGAAATGTAACTTAATAAAAAATGTAACTTAGTATAATGTAACTTAGTAAAATGTAACTTAGTAAAATGTAATTTAGTAAAATGTAACATAATAAAATGTAACTTAATAAAAAATGTAACTTAGTAAAATGTAATTTTGTAAAATGTAACTTAATAAAATGTAACTTAGTAAAAAATATAACTGAGTAAAATGGAACTTAGGAAAATGTAACTTAATAAATTTAACTTAATATAATGTAACTTAATGAAATGTAACTTAATTAAAAATGTAACTTAGTATAATGTAACTTAGTAAAATGTAACTTAGTAAAATGTAACTTAATAAAAATGTAACTTAGTAAAATGTAACTTTGTAAAATGTAACTTAATAAAATGTAACTTAATAAAAAATATAACTGAGTAAAATGGAACTTAGGAAAATGTAACTTAATAAAATCTAACTTAATAAAATGTAACTTAATGAAATGTAACTTAATAAAAAATGTAACTTAGTATAATGTAACTTAGTAAAATGTAACTTAGTAAAATGTAACTTAGTAAAATGTAACTTAGTAAAATGTAACTTAATAAAATGTAACTTAATAAAAAATGTAACTTAGTAAAATGTAACTTTGTAAAATGTAACTTAATAAAATGTAACTTAGTAAAATAAAACTTAATAAAATGTAACTTTATGAAATGTAACTTAATAAAAAATGTAACTTAGTATAATGTAACTTTATAAAATGTAACTTAATGAAATGTAACTTAATAAAAAATGTAACTTAGTAAAATGTATCTTTGTAAAATGTAACTTAATAAAATGTAACTTAGTAAAATGTAACTTAATAAAATGTAACTTAATGAAATGTAACTTAATAAAAAATGTAACTTAGTAAAATGTAACTTAGTAAAATGTAACTTAATAAAATGTAACTTAATAAAATGTAACTTAATGAAATGTAACTTAATAAAAAATTTAACTTAGTAAAATGTAACTTAGGAAAATGTAACTTAATGAAATGTAACTTAATAAATAATGTAACTGAGTAAAATGTAACTTAGGAATATGTAACTTAGTAAAAACTTAATAAAATGTAACTTAATAAAATGTAACTTAATAAAATGTAACTTAGTAAAAAATGTAACTGAATAAATTGTAACTTAGTAAAATGTAACTTAGTAAAATGTAACTTAATAAAATGTAACTTAATAAAAATGTAACTTAGTAAAATGTAACTTTGTAAAATGTAACTTAATAAAATGTAACTTAATAAAAAATATAACTGAGTAAAATGGAACTTAGGAAAATGTAACTTAATAAAATCTAACTTAATAAAATGTCACTTAATAAAATGTAACTCAATAAAATGTAACTTAATAAAAAATGTAACTGAGTAAAATGGAACTTAGGAAAATGTAACTTAATAAAATCTAACTTAATAAAATGTAACTTAATGAAATGTAACTTAATAAAAATGTAACTTAGTATAATGTAACTTAGTAAAATGTAACTTAGTAAAATGTAATTTAGTAAAATGTAACATAATAAAATGTAACTTAATAAAAAATGTAACTTAGTAAAATGTAACTTTGTAAAATGTTACTTGATAAAATGTAACGTAGTAAAATGTAACTTAATAAAATGTAACTTAATGAAATGTAACTTAATAAAAAATTGAACTTAGTAAAATATAACTTAGTAAAATGTAACTTAATAAAATGTAACTTAATAAAAAATGTAACTGAATAAATTTGTAACTTAGTAAAATGTAACTTAATAAAATGTAACTTAATAAAATGTAACTTAATAAAAAATGTAACTTAATAAAATGTAACTTAATAAAATGTAACTTAATAAAATGTAACTTAATAAAAAATGTAACTGAGTAAAATGTAACTTAGTAAAATTTAACTTAATAAAATGTAACTTAATAAAATGTAACTTAATAAAAAATGTAACTTAGTAAAATGTAACTTAGTAAAATGTAACTTAATAAAATGTAACTTAGTAAAAAATGTAACTGAGTAAATTGTAACTTAGGAAAATGTAACTTAATAAAATGTAACTTAATAAAAAATGTAACTGAGTAAAATGTAACTTAGGAAAATGTAACTTAGTAAAATCTAACTTAATAAAATGTAACTTAATGAAATGTAACTTAATAAAAAATGTAACTTAGTATAATGTAACTTAGTAAAATGTAACTTAGTAAAATGTATCTTAGTAAAATGTAACTTAATAAAATGTAACTTAATAAAAAATGTAACTTAGTAAAATGTAACTAAATAAAATGTAACTTAGTAATATGTAACTTAATAAAATGTAACTTAATGAAATGTAACTTAATAAAATGTAACTTAATAAAAATGTAACTTAGTAAAATGTAACTTAGTAAAATGTAACTTAGTATAATGTAACTTAGTAAAATGTAACTTAGTAAAATGTGACTTAATAAAATGTAACTTAATAAAATGTAACTTAATAAAAAATGTAACTTAGTAAAATGTAACTTAGTAAAATGTAACTTAATAAAATCTAACTTAATAAAATGTAACTTTGTAAAATGTAACTTAATAAAATGTAACTTAGTAAAATGTAACTTAATAAAATGTAACTTTATGAAATGTAACTTAATAAAAAATGTAACTTAGTAAAATGTAACTTTGTAAAATGTAACTTAATAAAATGTAACTTAATAAAAAAAATAACTGAGTAAAATGGAACTTAGGAAAATGTAACTTAATAAAATCTAACTTAATAAAATGTAACTTTGTAAAATGTAACTTAATAAAAAATGTAACTTAGTATAATGTAACTTAGTAAAACGTAACTTAATAAAAAATGTAACTTAGTTAAATGTAACTTTGTAAAATGTAACTTAATAAAATGTAACTTAGTAAAATGTAACTTAATAAAATGTAACTTAATGAAATGTAACTTAATAAAAAATTGAACTTATTAAAATATAACTTAGTAAAATGTAACTTAATAAAATGTAACTTAATAAAAAATGTAATTTAGTAAAATGAAACTTTGTAAAATGTAACTTAATAAAATGTAACTTAGTAAAATGTAACTTAATAAAAAATGTAACTTAGTAAAAAAAAACTTAGTAAAATGTAACTTAATAAAATGTAACTTAATAAAATGTAACTTAATAAAAAATGTAACTTAATAAAATGTAACTTAATGAAATGTAACTTAATAAAATGTAACTTAATAAAATGTAACTTAATAAAAAATGTAACTTAGTCAAATGAAACTTTGTAAAATGTAACTTAATAAAATGTAACTTAGTAAAATGTAACTTAATAAAATGTAACTTAATGAAATGTAACTTAATAAAAATGTAACTTAGTAAAATATAACTTAGAAAAATGTAACTTAATAAAATGTAACTTAATAAAATGTAACTTAATAAAAAATATAACTTAATAAAATGTAGATTAATGAAATTTAACTTAATAAAAAATGTAACTCAGTAAAATGTAACTTAGGAAAATGTAACTTAATGAAATGTAACTTAATAAAATGTAACTTAATAAATAATGTAACTGAGTAAAATGTAACTTAGGAATATGTAACTTAGTAAAATGTTACTTAATAAAATGTAACTTAATAAAATGTAACTTAGTAAAAAATGTAACTGAATAAATTGTATTTTAGTAAAATGTAACTTAATAAAATGTAACTTAATAAAATGTAACTTAATAAAAAATGTAACTGAGTAAAATGTAACTGAGTAAAATGTAACTTAGTAAAATTTAACTTAATAAAATGTAACTTAATCAAATGTAACTTAATAAAAAATGTAACTTAGTAAAATGTAACTTAGTAAAATGTAACTTAATAAAATGTAACTTAGTAAAAAATGTTACTGAGTAAATTGTATTTTAGTAAAATGTAACTTAATAAAATGTAACTTAATAAAATGTAACTTAATAAAAAATGTAACTGAGTAAAATGTAACTGAGTAAAATGGAACTTAGGAAAATGTAACTTAATAAATTTAACTTAATATAATGTAACTTAATGAAATGTAACTTAATTAAAAATGTAACTTAGTATAATGTAACTTAGTAAAATGTAACTTAGTAAAATGTAACTTAGTAAAATGTAACTTAATAAAATGTAACTTAATAAAAATGTAACTTAGTAAAATGTAACTTTGTAAAATGTAACTTAATAAAATGTAACTTAATAAAAAATATAACTGAGTAAAATGGAACTTAGGAAAATGTAACTTAATAAAATCTAACTTAATAAAATGTAACTTAATGAAATGTAACTTAATAAAAAATGTAACTTAGTATAATGTAACTTAGTAAAATGTAACTTAGTAAAATGTAACTTAGTAAAATGTAACTTAGTAAAATGTAACTTAATAAAATGTAACTTAATAAAAAATGTAACTTAGTAAAATGTAACTTTGTAAAATGTAACTTAATAAAATGTAACTTAGTAAAATAAAACTTAATAAAATGTAACTTTATGAAATGTAACTTAATAAAAAATGTAACTTAGTATAATGTAACTTTATAAAATGTAACTTAATGAAATGTAACTTAATAAAAAATGTAACTTAGTAAAATGTATCTTTGTAAAATGTAACTTAATAAAATGTAACTTAGTAAAATGTAACTTAATAAAATGTAACTTAATGAAATGTAACTTAATAAAAAATGTAACTTAGTAAAATGTAACTTAGTAAAATGTAACTTAATAAAATGTAACTTAATAAAATGTAACTTAATGAAATGTAACTTAATAAAAAATTTAACTTAGTAAAATGTAACTTAGGAAAATGTAACTTAATGAAATGTAACTTAGGAATATGTAACTTAGTAAAAACTTAATAAAATGTAACTTAATAAAATGTAACTTAATAAAATGTAACTTAGTAAAAAATGTAACTGAATAAATTGTAACTTAGTAAAATGTAACTTAGTAAAATGTAACTTAATAAAATGTAACTTAATAAAAATGTAACTTAGTAAAATGTTACTTTGTAAAATGTAACTTAATAAAATGTAACTTAATAAAAAATATAACTGAGTAAAATGGAACTTAGGAAAATGTAACTTAATAAAATCTAACTTAATAAAATGTCACTTAATAAAATGTAACTCAATAAAATGTAACTTAATAAAAATGTAACTGAGTAAAATGGAACTTAGGAAAATGTAACTTAATAAAATCTAACTTAATAAAATGTAACTTAATGAAATGTAACTTAATAAAAAATGTAACTTAGTATAATGTAACTTAGTAAAATGTAACTTAGTAAAATGTAATTTAGTAAAATGTAACATAATAAAATGTAACTTAATAAAAAATGTAACTTAGTAAAATGTAACTTTGTAAAATGTTACTTGATAAAATGTAACGTAGTAAAATGTAACTTAATAAAATGTAACTTAATGAAATGTAACTTAATAAAAAATTGAACTTAGTAAAATATAACTTAGTAAAATGTAACTTAATAAAATGTAACTTAATAAAAAATGTAACTGAATAAATTTGTAACTTAGTAAAATGTAACTTAATAAAATGTAACTTAATAAAATGTAACTTAATAAAAAATATAACTTAATAAAATGTAACTTAATAAAATGTAACTTAATAAAATGTAACTTAATAAAAAATGTAACTGAGTAAAATGTAACTTAGTAAAATTTAACTTAATAAAATGTAACTTAATAAAATGTAACTTAATAAAAAATGTAACTTAGTAAAATGTAACTTAGTAAAATGTAACTTAATAAAATGTAACTTAGTAAAAAATGTAACTGAGTAAATTGTAACTTAGGAAAATGTAACTTAATAAAATGTAACTTAATAAAAAATGTAACTGAGTAAAATGTAACTTAGGAAAATGTAACTTAGTAAAATCTAACTTAATAAAATGTAACTTAATGAAATGTAACTTAATAAAAAATGTAACTTAGTATAATGTAACTTAGTAAAATGTAACTTAGTAAGTAAAATTTAACTAATAAATGTAACTTAATAAAATGTAACTTAATAAAAAATGTAACTTAGTAAAATGTAACTTAGTAAAATGTAACTTAATAAAATGTAACTTAGTAAAAAATGTAACTGAGTAAATTGTAACTTAGGAAAATGTAAAAATAAATGTAACTTAATAAAAAATGTAACTGAGTAAAATGTAACTTAGGAAAATGTAACTTAGTAAAATCTAACTTAATAAAATGTAACTTAATGAAATGTAACTTAATAAAATGTAACTTAGTATAATGTAACTTAGTAAAATGTAACTTAGTAAAATGTAACTTAGTAAAATGTAACTTAATAAAATGTAACTTAATAAAAAATGTAACTTAGTAAAATGTAACTTTGTAAAATGTAACTAAATAAAATGTAACTTAGTAATATGTAACTTAATAAAATGTAACTTAATGAAATGTAACTTAATAAAATGTAACTTAATAAAAAATGTAACTTAGTAAAATGTAACTTTGTAAAATGTAACTTAATAAAATGTAACTTAGTAAAATAAAACTTAATAAAATGTAACTTTATGAAATGTAACTTAATAAAAAATGTAACTTAGTATAATGTAACTTTATAAAATGTAACTTAATGAAATGTAACTTAATAAAAAATGTAACTTAGTAAAATGTAACTTAGTAAAATGTGACTTAATAAAATGTAACTTAATAAAATGTAACTTAATAAAAAATGTAACTTAGTAAAATGTAACTTAGTAAAATGTAACTTAATAAAATCTAACTTAATAAAATGTAACTTTGTAAAATGTAACTTAATAAAATGTAACTTAGTAAAATGTAACTTAATAAAATGTAACTTTATGAAATGTAACTTAATAAAAAATGTAACTTAGTAAAATGTAACTTTGTAAAATGTAACTTAATAAAATGTAACTTAATAAAAAAAATAACTGAGTAAAATGGAACTTAGGAAAATGTAACTTAATAAAATCTAACTTAATAAAATGTAACTTTGTAAAATGTAACTTAATAAAATGTAACTAAGTAAAATGTAACTTAATAAAATGTAACTTTATGAAATGTAACTTAATAAAAAATGTAACTTAGTATAATGTAACTTTATAAAATGTAACTTAATGAAATGTAACTTAATAAAAAATGTGACTTAGTAAAATGTAACTTAGGAAAATGTCACTTAATAAAATGTAACTCAATAAAATGTAACTTAATAAAAATGTAACTGATTAAAATGGAACTTAATGAAATGTAACTTAATAAAAAATGTAACTTAGTATAATGTAACTTAGTAAAATGTAACTTAGTAAAATGTAACTTAATAAAATGTAACTTAATAAAAAATGTAACTTAGTAAAATGAAACTTAATAAAATGTAACTTTATGAAATGTAACTTAATAAAAAATGTAACTTAGTATAATGTAACTTAGTAAAACGTAACTTAATAAAAAATGTAACTTAGTTAAATGTAACTTTGTAAAATGTAACTTAATAAAATGTAACTTAGTAAAATGTAACTTAATAAAATGTAACTTAATGAAATGTAACTTAATAAAAAATTGAACTTATTAAAATATAACTTAGTAAAATGTAACTTAATAAAATGTAACTTAATAAAAAATGTAATTTAGTAAAAAAAAACTTAGTAAAATGTAACTTAATAAAATGTAACTTAATAAAATGTAACTTAATAAAAAATGTAACTTAATAAAATGTAACTTAATGAAATGTAACTTAATAAAATGTAACTTAATAAAATGTAACTTAATAAAAAATGTAACTTAGTCAAATGAAACTTTGTAAAATGTAACTTAATAAAATGTAACTTAGTAAAATGTAACTTAATAAAATGTAACTTAATGAAATGTAACTTAATAAAAATGTAACTTAGTAAAATATAACTTAGAAAAATGTAACTTAATAAAATGTAACTTAATAAAATGTAACTTAATAAAAAATATAACTTAATAAAATGTAACTTAATGAAATTTAACTTAATAAAAAATGTAACTCAGTAAAATGTAACTTAGGAAAATGTAACTTAATGAAATGTAACTTAATAAAATGTAACTTAATAAATAATGTAACTGAGTAAAATGTAACTTAGGAATATGTAACTTAGTAAAATGTAACTTAATAAAATGTAACTTAATAAAATGTAACTTAGTAAAAAATGTAACTGAATAAATTGTATTTTAGTAAAATGTAACTTAATAAAATGTCAACTTAATAAAAAATGTAACTGAGTAAAATGTAACTGAGTAAAATGTAACTGAGTAAAATGTAACTTAGTAAAATTTAACTTAATAAAATGTAACTTAATCAAATGTAACTTAATAAAAAATGTAACTTAGTAAATGTAACTTAGTAAAATGTAACTTAATAAAATGTAACTTAGTAAAAAATGTTACTGAGTAAATTGTAACTTAGGAAAATGTAACTTAATAAAATGTAACTTAATAAAATGTAACTTAATAAAAAATGTAACTGAGTAAAATGTAACTTAGGAAAATGTAACTTAATAAAATCTAACTTAATAAAATGTAACTTAATGAAATGTAACTTAATAAAAAATGTAACTTAGTATAATGTAACTTAGTAAAATGTAACTTAGTAAAATGTAACTTAGTAAAATGTAACTTAATAAAATGTAACTTAATAAAAAATGTAACTTAGTAAAATGTAACTTTGTAAAATGTAACTAAATAAAATGTAACTTAGTAATATGTAACTTAATAAAATGTAACTTAATGAAATGTAACTTAATAAAAAATGTAACTTAGTAAAATATAACTTGAGTATGATAAATATTTTTGGGCATCACTCACCTTATTAAAATCAGGAGAACACAGTCCTTGTCATATCACAGTTCATTGTATATACACACTGATAAAAATACAAAAATAAAAATAAAACTAAATATAAAATCACAGACTAAAGTTCTCAACTCCGACGTTTCGCCGCACCAATAAAACGTGCGGCGTTTTCAAGGTTATTTTGTCTTCTCACGTAAACGTTGTGAGCGCCTAACCACGACTCAAATTTTATTGAGTCACCCACGTTTTATTGAGTCGTGGTTAGGCGCTCACAACGTTTACGTGAGAAGACAAAATAACCTTGAAAACGCCGCACGTTTTATTGGTGCGGCGAAACGTCGGAGTTGAGAACTTTAGTCTGTGATTTTATATTTAGTTTTATTTTTATTTTTGTATTTTTATCAGTGTGTATATACAATGAACTGTGATATGACAAGGACTGTGTTCTCCTGATTTTAATAAGTTGAGTGATGCCCAAAAATATTTATCATACTTAAGTATTGACCTCACCTAAAATACCATGACGTTTAAAATATAACTTAGTAAAATGTAACTTAGTAAAATGTAACTTAATAAAATGTAACCTAATAAAATGTAACTTAGTTAAATGTAACTTAATAAAATGTAACTTAATAAAATGAAATTTAATACAATATGTAACTTAGTAAAATGTAACTTAGTAAAATGTAACTTAGTATAATGTAACTTAGTAAAATGTAACTTAGTAAAATGTGACTTAATAAAATGTAACTTAATAAAATGTAACTTAATAAAAAATGTAACTTAGTAAAATGTAACTTAGTAAAATGTAACTTAGTAAAATGTAACTTAATAAAATGTAACTTAATAAAAAATGTAACTGAGTAAAATGGAACTTAGGAAAATGTAACTTAATAAAATCTAACTTAATAAAATGTAACTTAATGAAATGTAACTTAATAAAAAATGTAGCTTAGTATAATGTAACTTAGTAAAATGTAACTTAGTAAAATGTAACTTAGTAAAATGTAACTTAATAAAATGTAACTTAATAAAAAATGTAACTTAGTAAAATGTAACTTTGTAAAATGTTACTTAAAAAAATGTAACTTAATAAAAAATATAACTGAGTAAAATGGAACTTAGGAAAATGTAACTTAATAAAATCTAACTTAATAAAATGTAACTTAATGAAATGTAACTTAATAAAAAATGTAACTTAGTATAATGTAACTTAGTAAAATGTAACTTAGTAAAATGTTACTAAGTAAAATGTAACTTAATAAAATGTAACTTATAGAAAAAATGTAACTTAGTAAAATGTAACTTAATAAAATGTAACTTAGTAAAATGTAACTTAATAAAATGTAACTTTATGAAATGTAACTTAATAAAAAATGTAACTTAGTATAATGTAACTTTATAAAATGTAACTTAATGAAATGTAACTTAATAAAAAATGTAACTTAGTAAAATGTAACTTAGGAAAATGTAACTTAATGAAATGTAACTTAATAAAATGTAAATGTAACTGAGTAAAATGTAACTTAGGAATATGTAACTTAGTAAAATGTAACTTAATAAAATGTAACTTAATAAAATATAACTTAGTACAAAATGTAACTGAATAAATTGTAACTTAGTAAAATGTAACTTAATAAAATGTAACTTAATAAAATGTAACTTAATAAAAATGTAACTTAATAAAATGTAACTTAATAAAATGTAACTTAATAAAAAATGTAACTGAGTAAAATGTAACTTAGTAAAATGTAACTTAATAAAA
>NW_026543659.1:0-20133 GCF_028750875.1 Macrosteles quadrilineatus
CTACCACTTCACCTAAGCAATAAAGAAAAATAAATTATGACAATTCACAAAAATCATAAATTATTGATGACATTTTAAAACATAAGCATTTAGCTGTAAACAATTCTACTTTGACAGTT
This sequence comes from Macrosteles quadrilineatus, assembly GCF_028750875.1. Taxonomy (NCBI): domain Eukaryota; kingdom Metazoa; phylum Arthropoda; class Insecta; order Hemiptera; family Cicadellidae; genus Macrosteles; species Macrosteles quadrilineatus. The sequence continues at coordinate 120 of NW_026543659.1, forward strand.
CTCATTGTGTATCACATTTTTTTGTTGCTGCTTAGTTCAAATTAGCTGTTTACATAAAGATGAAAAAAAAAAATATATATATATATATAGTGCTGCACCCTGTTTTTAAATCTTATAACTTTTTAATGCTTTTGCACATTATAGAACCAACTTTTTAGTTGAAACAACTGACTAAGTTCTTTAATTCTTTTAAATATGAATACTCATAAGGTTGGCATGTGGAACTACAGACCTACTCAGGAAGAGCTTGAAAGGATTTTTGAGGTAAGAATATGTCTATATGTTAATCGGGAATGTGAGCTATCATCATACCAAATTTCAACCCAATCCATCCAGCGATTTAAGTGTGATTGAACTTCAAGGAAAATGTAAACTTCCACATTCATAATATTAGTATGAAGTGTGGTAAATATTTAAAACATTTAAATTCAAAACTGCTATTACTTTAAATGTCAATATAATGTTTAGATCCGCTACAATATTTACTATGATGTTGGTTAGGAATAGTCAAATATAAGCAGCAGCCACACATTAAAACCTTGAAATAACCTTTGCTTTATCGCTATAGGGTCACTTCCTAGCTATCACAAAACCAAGATGTATCCACTAACACTATTAACTGTTCACTACATTTTCCAATTAATATTTTTAGGGAATACACCATGCAATACAAAAGATATGTGAATTGTAATAAACAATTGCAATAAACAAATAGGAAAAAAGAAAGTCAATAAATAAATGAATTATATGCTTAAAAATAAAAAGACACATTATTTACATAGCATCAAAATTACTTAATTAATTAAAAAAACATAAACTAACTGTAGAAATCCTACATTGACAATCCTTATTTTGTATCTCAGCTTTCTCTAACTTTACAGTTTAAATAAGCTATTGCTATAAATTTGAACAATGTATAGTGTTGTACCTGATTGGTAAACCTTATAATATGTTAACCTTATATATGTTATATATATAATATGTTATATATATATAATATATATAATGTTATATATGTAAACCTTATATATGTTTATAGCTATTGAGCATCATGGAATAAGATTGTTTAGTTGAAACAACTGTTAGTATTTTTTAATTCTAATTAAATAAGAAAGAATAACATGATAATTTTAAATATTAAATTGTTTGAATTTTCTCTGTAACAAATAACATGCAATGTAATATGTTAAATCATTTATTATTCAAACTCTTTTAAAAATTCTAGATAAAAATTTAAAAATACTTGTTTTCAGAGCGTTTTCAGATCCAAAAAACCCTCTTATCCCATAAAACCCTCTTTAAAAACCTGTTCCCATAAAGTGATAAACCTCATTTGATATTAATAAAAATATTAATGATACAATATTCTATAATTACTATGGAAAGCAAATTTTCTAAACCTAAAAAAAACTTTGATAGTTGATATAAGTGATTTCTTAAACAAATTAGAGCTTATCAGAGTGTCTGGAGAACTCTATAATTGGTTTAGTAGTCAGCTCACAGATTGGCTATAGAGCATTTCTCTTCATGACGTTTCTATTTACATAATACCTGCAGACAATGGTGTGGTTCAGGAGTTAAATCTGTGCTCTACCCCATTCTTTAAAAATACGGTATAAATAATATTTCAATATTCTAACAAATAGAGGATAACATTAATAACATTATTTGCATATACTCCCATATTTTGTTACTGGTAATTCTTGGATGAAAATTCAAACCAGGTCTCTCTGTTTAATAGCATGTTGTTGTGTAGCTTGAACTCAGAAGTTATCGAAGCCGTTATCACGCTGGGTCAGTCCAACCATTGACCTTGCACTCACTCACTAAACAAACAGTTATTCACAGAGCAGCCGAATAGAGTAAAAATCTGGTCAAAAATTTAAGGTTAGTCCTACTCTTTTTATACTGTTAATCTACTGTACAATATTTCTTTCCCCATTCTGGAGTTTTTTTTTTTTTTAGTTAGACCTAATTTTTGTTCTGGAGTTTATTTTGTATCAAGAATAATGGTTATTGTTCTGGAGTTTATTTTGTATCAAGAATCACATGGTTATAATGTCAAACAATTTGGGAAATAATATTAAGAAAGCAACTGACATTTGCAATGGTAAAAACCTTCATTTAGACAATGGCTAATGGCTTTCTTTCATTTAATCAAGAAAGGATTGTGTTAGCATGATTTAATTTATATTGACCTGTAGCCAAAATGAAAACCTACAATTTGAATATGCAATTTGCTAGCACTGCATAAATTAGCTGTTTCTTTGGCAACAGTTGCTATTACTGTTGTATTATATGCAAGCTGTAAATATATATTCTATTTATGAATATTTGTATTTTATTGTTGCAAATATATTGTTTTCTTTTGTTTTTAGCGAATTTCCCATATAGGGAATAAGCTATTACCATAGTAATCATGGCAAGACCCGGAAGCGGGACCGATTTTTTTCGTTTAGAGGTCAAAAATACCATCCATTCAAATTCATATATACGTGTGTGTGTCCGTTAGCAAGATAACTCGAGTAAAAAAGATCCAATTTTGGTGAAATTTTGTACAAACGTGTTTAAACCTACGTTTATTCAAACGATTTCACGATCCAGCATGATTGGATCATGGGAACGGGAGTTTACGGGGGGTTTATTGGGTAAAAATCGGTTTTTCTCATTTTTGACCAAAAAAACATAATATTTAGCAATTTATTTCCAAACCATTTTGTAGAGCTAAAAAAACAAATAATTTAGTATATTGAAGCGTTATTATACGCCTAATGGTTGCGGAGATAATTTCAAAAAATTTTAAATTTAAAATTCCCATGTTATTCTTATAGAGAATAAGTAGTAGTTTGCTTGTTTATAAACATATTTTGATCAAATTTGGAACATGTTTTTATTTCTTGCTAACTATTAATATTTTACAAATAAAAACAGTTTTGCTCTCCCTGATGTAGCAAACCTAAGTACTTGTTAAACTAATTATATTTAAAAAGAGAATAAATATGATATTTTTAAGTAGACATTTCAGTGTAAATCCAATCAGTCAAATGGAAATTCATTTAGTCTGCAGGTTTACTGCGGCGGGTGTATTTTATTGTTTGAGGTATTTGAGAAAAAAGTAACGAGTTATTGAAATTTTCAATTTAAAATACTCTTTAAGTATTAATAATTTAACATCATATTTAAAAGATTAATATGTAAAATGTAAGTCCTTAATGAGCAATGCACTAACTACATGGTATTAGATAGGTAACTGCATTTGCATACTTAATTAAATTTGGATTTATCAGAGGTATAGTGTAAATGTTTCACATGTATCAGCTGTTTAATAATATATTTACAATTTGGTTTGTAGTATTTGAGCTTAATACCATAGACAAAAAGAATGAAATATAGACTGTCAGCCGTGCTGCGGTTGCCATAGGTTCCGGCGCACACCGCTGTAGTTTACGTAGCACGTACGCCGTAACTACCATGGTGCTCCAAGCGGTGTGCGCCAGAACCTATGGTAACCGCAGCACAGCTGACGGTCTATATTTAATTCTTTTTGTCTATGTTAATACATAGTAATGTAGTGGTTTTTAATATAAAAACCTTTAATTACTTATTGATTTTAATGGTAATATTTAAGTTTTCAAATTACAGATTTTATGAACAAATTTCAGGAATACTCTTATTTAGTATTGATCATTTCCTATCAAACAAAACTTAAATTAAACAGCCCACGACAAAAAAATGTTAAAAAGAAATATCTATTTTATAAATATCAGTTTTGAAATTCTGAGTTTTTATTTCATTTATATGATACGTAGTTATGGCGGAATAAATCATTATTTAATTTACTACACTATTGCAAGACTGCGCGATTGCAGATTAAAACAAGTACAAGTGTCTCTATTGCCCAAATTTGAGCAATTTCTAAATATTACAGACGTTATTTTAAAACAAATTTCAACTAAGTCAGCAAATGTTTGAAGCAAACTGTTAAATTAGCAAACTTGTTGACTGTTAACAATTAACATGCTCCTCTTCTCACTTTTAATTTCTGACAACAGCTAGAGTTTCATAATAATTTTTTGTTTCCAATGTTAATCTTATGGAGAAATACGAAATTTTAAAGGGCTCCAGGACCTCATTTCTCTAAACAAAAGTTTCCTGTACAACTTCACGCTATTGGCACGCTCTTTCCAATGCCACCAAAAACATGTCAACCGGTTTAGTAGTTTTGGAGGAGTAATTGTCACAAAAAATCTGCTTGCGTATTAAATAAGTATAGATAATAATTTGTTAGGTAATTTTCAGATCTTACCATCTATTTTTTAATGTAGCCATCATATGCAAAACATATTACTTCTTACTAATATTATACATATGAAAGTTTGCGTATTTGTTTGTTTGAAGTTCAATCATACATTAACTGCTGAATGGATTGGGCTAAAGCTTGGCAAGATGATTGCTAACATTCCCAATTAACAAATAGGCATATCCTTATCGTTATAATGCTTAGGGCTCCACTCCAGTGGCTGAGTTGTTACCAATGCTAGATTTATGAGTATTCATTAGTAAAAGGAATTTAATACTTTAGTCAGCTGTTTAAACTACCTAATTTGGTTTTATTATATGCAATTACAAGGTTTTCCAACAGGGACAGCAATATTATTCTTTTTGATATTTATGGCAACAGTTTATTTAAACTAAGCGGCGACAAAAAGCTGTGATACACAATGAGAACTGTCAAAGAACAATTGTTTACAGTTATGTTTTTAATTTAATGAATAACTTTTGATATTGTACATATGTTTGAGATTTTTCTTTTCTGAGATGTGTTATACTGAAGCATGCCATGATGTGACCCGGAGGTCAGCGCGCCGCTGATAGCTAAAGATTGCTACAGCATTCTGTTGCTCTGATACTCAAAACAGTAAAAACATCTCTTAACTTCGATATATCGGTATTTAGTTCAATTCAATAGATCGATATTAATTTCGAAAATCGATTTATACAGTTCGATATTATTGTAACTATATTCCTTCTACATTCTACTAGCTGGATAACTGTTTCAAAAGTTTTTCCAATTTAATATTTATTATGTAAGCTAAAAACAGATTTCTTTCTGGATTTGTATGGATTACCAACTTCAGTGGAAAATTTTGGTGCGCATCAAGCAGTTAATGCCATGTGCTTCTTTAGCAACATGCCCGTGATTATCACTCATTTGCGTCAGCCAAAATCATGATAGATTGGGTATATTAATTGTTGTCTCTGTTCAATCAAGTTGTGGTTTTGTGTCAGATTTAGTGAGAATCTCCTTCCACTAACTTGCACGGTAAAAACATAATTCAACAGTTAGAATTATTTTTTAAACATAAATATATTTCAAACCTTAACCATTTTAAACTCATACTTAAATTCACATGTAGTTATTTACCAGCAGTTTCATATGATATAGGTTAGGAATAAAATGTAGTTGATCCAAGTGTAAAGATATTAAGAAAATCATAAACATATAACTTAGGCATAACTATTGGCATTCACCCTGTTCTTAATAAACTTGTTGTTTGAACTATCGAGCTGAAATTTGGTATGTAAGACAACAGCAAAAACAGATTGATTCATATAGCCTACCTGCGATTGATGGTTAAAATTTTTGGTCTCACATTTTTACTTGTGAAATTGGGAAATTGGATTTATTCCATTATTTAACAATAACAAACACACATACATACATAGTTCCTCTTATATAGATAACAAAATGAAGAGGCTACTAGACACCAGCTGGCCGCGACGCTGCACTACTCGAGCCTCACCAGCGGAGCTCTTGCCTCCCAGCTTCAACCAGCACTCGCCTTTTGAAACAAAAAGCTCGGTTCCAGAAGAGACAGTGTTTTTCCAAAAATCAAGTTCAATGTGTCTTACGCTCACTTCAATCAGAAGGAATCCGAATAGATACTGAGCTGTGATTGGCTGCTGGACTTGTAATAAATTGCCTGGTTACGGACCAGATATACGTCGGTTACACAGCTATCATCTCATGCATTCTGATCCTTTACTAACTTATAAGAATTTGTTTATTGTGGATCAATATTAATTCAATTTGATCTAATTTATTTGAATACACTCATAGTTTTGACCATTACATGAGGGTAAAATGTTTTTAAAAGTATCAACAACTATATGATTTTCAAAGACCGTTTAAAAAGGAAAAAATATGAATAATTCCAACAAATGAAGCGGACTACTAAGAAATATACTAGATATTAATTATTTTGTGAGAGATATTTAGCGTATGGCCATGTAACTTACTTCAATTACATATTTTTTTATTAATAATTTTAAATAACAAATAATTGTAAATCATTCTCTGGCTATGATTATAAAGATACTAACTTAACCGATAACCTTTGAATGTTAATATGATACAAAACAAGTTATATTTAGGATAAACAGTGATTCACCATGATCATTGAAAAATGTCACGTCTAAGATTGACTTTGGATAGCGACGTAAATTTTACACCTAATGAGAAGGTGTTTACTCGTCGTTACATCGTAAACCAGAAGATTGCCAAAGAGTTGACAAGCTCATTACAGTGAAATCATATTTATAGTTTTTGTATTTGATACATAAACCATTACGTTCCAAGTGTCTCTTGGTATTTAGTATGGTACAATTCATAAAACGAAAACAAAAAATCATAGTATACAACAAAGAAATGAGTTCCGTCATTTCCACCGTACAACCTGCGAAGGGTTTTCCCACTAGTAAATGAGGCCGGCCTACCGTTTATTTAAATGTTTTCTGTGTTTAAAAGTACACTTTACGTGTTGACGTGCGTTTATGTGATGATCCTAATATTGTTTAACCTCAAAGATTAAATCGAATTATTGGCCCAATAGCACAAATTTGTTTACCAAGAGGATGCAGAATTCCCTTAGATTCATGTGCTAATTTGATGTGGATTTATTGACCCGAAACTTGTCATCCTCAGATCCTATTTAAAGACTGAAGAAGGAAAAACGTATGTAACCTATTATTATAATGACTCACATACCTTAAAAGTTTTTTTTTAAACCTACATGGCGATCGCGAAAATGAATTCTTATGAGGAGTGTACCCTTTAACTGTAAAAGACTGTGAAAACGCATTAGAATGTGAAGGTTACTGCTGGTCGCCGTTTTACATAAAGTCTATAAGTTACTTTACACAAGTATCTTACATACGTCTAAAAGAGTACGACGCCAAAATTCGTATTGCTGATAAAATGAGGCAGTTTTGTATGGCCTGCGATACGTGAGTGAGATCAGCTATAAACAGGGTTAAGGACTTGGAGAAAGTGGTTAAAAATTATAACGAAATTCTGTTCTTTCCTCAAAATCTAATATACAAGCTTGGAGTTCTAATATATCAAATTCTCAGGGCAACAAGTACTTTTAGGCGTCTTGTAAAATGTAGTTCTTTGTGAGCGTCTGCCTCACTCAAACTTCTACGTCTCACACTCTGGGATATGATTCTCAAAAAACTCCTTACAGGATAGATCAGGAGAAGGAAAAATAGCCGAAGTGGGAGAAAAAAATAGACGCGGCTTATAATCTTTATGCATTTATGGAGTATTTTTTAATATATATATATGCAGGAAATCAACTTGCGTTATTTTTCACGCTTACACAGTCGATTCCCGTCAGACGAAGGGTCAGTGACCAAGAAGATGGTAAAAAGGTAATTAAGATTTTTCTGATTTTAAAATATGTGTGGTTTGTAAAACGTTTCATTTTGAGCATCATCAACAATTTAAAGAACTTATTTACCAGCATTGCAACAATTATTTCTGCTATAAGGAATCAAAATTTAAGAAGATGTTTTAATTATCTTGAAAGTCATAAACACGTAACATTAATGAGCAACTAACAGGTTGGCTATATAACAAAGGTTTACCATCACACAGATTAGCCCTGAGTTGAAAGGTTTTGTTTCTAACACAAAGTCAGGTTTCAATTCCCCACTGCGCGAACTACGGTTACCTGGATGTTAGATGTGCGAGCAACAACAACCTAACCTAATGTAGCATGCACTGATAAGCTTAAAATGATATATGGGAAACCCTTAGCTGTTTTGTGGCCACAGCATAAAAACTAATCTTATACCTTCGCATTTGGGTTCCCAGTATCTATATTCTAAATTGTTTATGTACTTATAGGAGAAAGTTGTTATTTTTTAAAGGATACTTATCCAGCCTCAATTTAAGGTACGTTATTGACTTTTGAATTTACAAATTAGGGTCGATATCCTGACTTATAAAAATTAAAAAGTATTAAGCTTAACTTAAGGTTCAAACCATTATCGACTTAAATGCCTTAAAAAAGAAATAAAATTATGTATACATTCTTCAATTCTATACAGTCAAATCATAGGATAATAATAATTCATCATATCATTATACCAATTAATGCAAAACGAAGGAATATACGTTTAATGATCGGATTGGCAGACGGATTTGAAGACATATGTCTTTGAACTTTATGAAAGGGTATTATGGTCAACAGAATATAATACATTTATTTACTTTTATAAATCATTTTTGCTATCAAATATTAAGTGAGTAAATCATGCAATTTTGATAATTTACTGACCATACTAACCGTAGTTGTAATTCCTACAATCCGTTGCCAGTTAGCCATCATCAACATGGATGAGCTATCGGTTTGTTGAGAAGACAATATTTCTCCAGCTCGCTTTGATAGATCGATTGGTTTCTGTCTGTTCAGTTCACAAAGTACAAAACATGACCCGCCCGACGAGTCCGCCCTTTCCTTGTACCGCGACACAACTGACAGCAATGAAGATGACTCTTGCTTGCTTGCATCCATCCATACATTCTTCTTAAATTGTGACAGTTGGTGTGTTTGTGTTTTATTTATATTTTCAGTAACTAATGAACTATTTCGATACTTTTTATTTAATTATTTTTACCCTTGATTTGAAAACTACCAAATTAGGTAGTGTGCATTGATTTTTCAACATTCATACGTTTAATAATACGCCTTCGACTGTATTAGGTAACATTAATCAAATGTAGCGTTACGATATCATAATAACAAAACCATTAGTACTAATTACGAATGTAACTATAAGCATGTATGAAAGAAAATTTTGATGGTGTGTAAAATAAATAAATCATGAGTGGATTTACCTTACGTATATTTCCAAAAGTTTTTTGCCAAAACAATGATTCATCACACTATTTTACTAGTAGAATAGTCATCAAGGTTCAAGATATTTATCTCCGAGAACTTGGACCCGTAAAACCAAAAGTGATGGTAAAATCTAGATTTATTACGGTTTTGACGATTATTTTATACATAGGTTACAATTTATAGACTATTAACTATAATATTTAATTAGACTATTAAACATCCAAAATTGTATTGTATTTAAGTGGCCGAGTAGACCCCTCCTGGTGATAACGAGCAATGATGCTATTATTGGCAATTTATCGTTTCACTCACGTTTTTTAAGCACTCTGGGCTTAGTTATTGGATAGTGAGGACGAAACCAGAGTTGCAAAGTCAGCAGAGACCACCTAAGAGAGTGGAGAATCGGCGTAGCTCTGGTGGTGATTAGTGCCCGATTGTTTGGTGATTTGTTTTTACTTGTTCACAATACCCGTGCATGAGTCAGCCCTATACCGATTAAAGCAAATTTAGCCTAGTGGTTTCTTCATCACAGAACCTGGAAATATACCCACCCAAGGTAGGCTGAGCTATATTGGCAACGTTTGTGATCGCACATATACATTTTACCGTGCAGGAAAAGTAATTAATTCGCAAGTGAATCACAACATAACAGTTATTTGGTATACAAACATTTTTGTATCAACGAATCAGTATTTTTTCAATTGTTTGCTGAAGTAATTCATTAAAAGTTTTATCTAAAAATAAAATAACATACATCTATATGAAGCTAAGAAATATAAAGTGTCAGTTTCTGTGGCGTATTTTAAAGTATATAAATCGTTAAAACACGATGTAGATATTAAATTACATTAAAAATGTATTTATTCATAAAGGTAAATTGGCTTACAAAGTTATACATTAATGAACTGGATTGGTTGAGTTTAACAATTCTGTTTTATCGCTTCTCACCCTGGGGAAATTACAGCGCCTTAACATTTTTACGAGAGATCATTCTCTTAGAAAGTAACTTTATATTACCTATAATTTTGTTCTGTCTTCTATTGTTTTGTCTCTATAATTGTAGCTAAATTGAAAAAAAAAATCGCACAGGTTTTTTATATAATGTATGTTTTCGCATGATATTAGGGTATGTATGGTAAGGTCAAGTGTGAAACATTTTAATAGTTTACAGTCAATTGAGATAAACACTATTTAATCCTCAACTTGATTAAAACTGAAGAACCTGATAACGATATTTAAAATTAAACATAAATAACGTACATATTTCATCGAATTTCTCTAAGAGGATATGCTTTATCTATGTTATTACCGTAGGTGGCTTATAAGACCAGGGACTAATATACTTTTTCATTTTGATGTTACTAGAGGCCAAAACACTATTCGTTCAAATATACAGGGTGAATCTTCTAAGCTGTCCTAAACAGATTACAGAAAAAAAAAATAAAAATGGTAAAAATATTTTTACGTTGTTCCTTGGGTATGAATTAGTGGGGAAAAGTTTTGTTTCATCTCTGTATGTCAAGCCGTTCGTCTGTAATCTGTTTAGGACAGCTTAGAAGACTAACCCTGTATATGTCTGTCCATGAACACGATAGCCCATAAACATAAAATTTTGCAATTTCTTTCTAATCAATTTTGTAGATCTTATAAAATAAATAATTTAGTATATTAGAGTGTTGTTGTATGCTTAATGGTTACAGAGAACATTCTAAAATAATGTTAATTAAAAATTCTCATGTCATTTTTATGGAGAAAATGAACACTGTTGTAGTTAACTTGTTTATGACTAAATGTTGATCAACTTTATTTATATTATTCTGTAATAATAACGCTTGGTCGAAAACGCTTTTGAACTTCCCCGTAGCAGAAAACGTACGCACTCGTTGAATCTAATTTTATTTAAATAAGAGTAAAATCTGTCTTAAATCTAGAAATATTTGAGTTAAAATTTAATCAGACATGTTAAAACTCACTTGGTCTGCAGGTTTGCTGCGTGGGTATTCATTGAATATAATAGAAAAGATAACGTACTGTAAATTTTAGCTGAACAAACATCCAGTAATTTGTTATACTTTGCCTTAAACGAACCCCTGTACAAAGTAGTTAACTAGTGACAAGTTCCCCTCGATAACAATGCTGTATGACGTAAACAGCGATATTATAGTACTCAAACTTGTTTGAAACAAACTAGATCAAACCACCTTTGGCTGCTGAATCGCTTCAATGATATAATAGTTGTGGCATAGATAAACGACCTAGATCAAGAATTACTTCAATGATTAATAGCCCAGTAACTGGTCATTCACACATATCCACCAGATTTATTTTTAAATAAATGTGTATGTGTTTTTATTTTATTATTAAATAAATTAAATTGCCACCATTATATTTATGGAAAACTGTATCTATTAAATAAGATAAACCGCAGCAGAAATCCTGCAGACTAAGCGAATTGCCATTGCCTAATTTGATCTACGCGAAAATATTTCCTAAACAATGTAAGATATATTACTTTTTTTTTTAAATAATATTAGATTTAATGAGTACAACTTTTTCAGGTATATCTGAGATCGGTTCAACAGAAAATCGAGGTGTGGTTACTACAACTGAAAAGTACAGAACTATCTACTACAGACGAAATTACTTCATTTATTAATCTTCCAATGGCGACTGTTCTAAAAGTTTTAGATCAATGCATTATAGGGTTTTTGAGGGAGTATAACACAATATACCGTACAGTAATTTATACTTTTGGTAGTTTACAGCTTTTAATTTTTTACGAGTATCTTTGATTAAAGAAACACCATTCGAATATTAAAAACAAAATTAAGAAAATATTTCTATTGAACTGAAAACGTAGTACGTATACAAATCAAAATAGGTTAACATTTAGTTTTTTTCAAATTTACCTTGTTAAGCCAATTACAAGTATTTTCAAACTTATTGACCTTTAAACTGCCATTTCATCCCATATTTACTTTGTTTAAAAGGCTTATGACGTTTATCGCATGATAAAGATAATATATTTAAAAATGTTATATTGCATGATTATGAAATCAACATCCTAAGACAATGAGATTTTTAAACTCTTTAAAATTCTTTCTAAACCTCGAAAGTCTAAACACAGTTGAAAAAGACAAGAGAGTTAGAAATTTGTTCAAATCAACCACGACGTTTACAAAAGGGAAAATGGAAAACTCCAATAATAACAGTAAAAAATAAACATCAAAGTGAACCCTTTTCTATGCCGAACGCTACACACGTTTCGACTTTTAACTGAGGCCAACTTGTTAGTTCCAACTTCTTAGCAGTTTCCAAGTTCTTACCTTACGCCATAATGTTTCTTGCTGGAGTTCTTCCATTTTCCAAACGACTTTGCTGACTTTTACCTATTCTCATGAAGCCTTGGTAGCTCACAAGCAATAGTAAGTAGTATTGCACAAAAAGAAAAATATTCTCAATCCTCACGGTTGCCAATATGAATATTTGAAATGAACTTCAGTTCAAGGGTACCATTTCTCTAAGCACTAAGATGCTTAAATTATGAATCTTTGTAACATTGAAATGTTTCATTATCAGATAGAACTTATTAGAACTCATTGATAACATTTGTTATTTTTCTTAAATAAAAGAATGTTTTACCTGAGACTAATAAAATAAACGGTATCAGCATTCTGACACATACTTTCTCCCATAAGTTTGTCAAAAACCTTTATCATATGTAAGTGGTGAGAGTAAATATACGCAAATGGGATTTGTACAATTTTGTTAAGAATTTAAAGGACTATAACATGCTAAATTTTTATCAAAATCGTTCGGGCCATTTTTGGGAAAATCCGATTTTTCTGTTATTTTATGGGGGTTTTATGGGAAAATGACATAGTTTACAATAACCGTAATTTTTACAGAAATGGGATTTGTACCATTTTGTTCAGAATATAAAGGACTATAACATACTAAATGTTTATCAAAATCGTTCGGGCCATTTTTGGGAAAATCATATTTTTCCGATATTTTATGGGGTTTTATGGGAAAATCCCCATTAAAAATAAAAATTTCTAAAAAATAAAAAAAAACTATAAAACTGTAAGGACTATAACATACTATGTTAAATCAAAACCGGATTTTTTTCTAAAATCCTATTTTTCGTTAATTTATGGGGTTTTTATGGGAAAATAACATATTTGACTATAACTTTTGAACCGTAATGTTTACAGATATGGGATTTGTACCATTTTATTCAGAATTTAAAGGGCTACAACATACTAAATTTTTATTAAAATCGTTCGGGCCATTTTCGAGAAAATCAGATTTTTCCGGTTTTTATGGGTTTTTATGGGAAAATTCCCATTAAAAATAAAAATTTCAAAAAAATGAAAAAAACGCCTGGAGATACCATGGATTAGAACCTACATACCAAATTTCATCGAAATCGGACTACAGGTGTGGTCTCTAGCTCTGTACACATCCAGACACACAGACACACACACACACACACACACATGTTTGTAAGAGGACCTCGATTGTACTAAGTGCGGCGGAACCATCACAACCGAGGTACTCGAGCCCAATCATCATGATCGGGGACTTCAAACAAAAATCCTTATTACATTAAAAATAATATATTTAATTTTTTGTAAACGCTTTAGTATAACTTAAGATGCATAATATAGTACGTTTATGCATTTTTTTGAATTTTATCGATGACTTTAAAAATGTCAGTCCAATGCACGAAAACGAGGTCCTAAACACTTTGGCCCTAATAAGCATAATCGAGGACCTAACTACTTTGGGCCCAGTTAGCATAAACGAGGACTTCTGAATTAAGTTTAGGTTTTCTGTTATATGAGTGTGTCCCCCCAGTGTCCGGTGTCAGAACCGGCATTATGGACCACAGTCAGTTGGCCACAGTTATGGACGACTGGGCAAGCCAGCATCTTTGGGTTGTACCCAAAGAGAGAGTCCCCAGTGATATTCCTCCATCCAGGTTGGGGGTGTTCAGCTCTGCAAGACTTCGGTCTATCATCTGCCTGTGGCTGTGGTTCTTTGGGACTTGCCCTGCCTGATGTGTACGACTGATACTTTGTAAGGCATATCCTCGGCTCTGGAAGTAGCCTCTTCCTGGGAGGTGAAAAACGTGGAAGTCTAGCCCCGAAAGGGGAGGTAACGGGGGCTTGATGGTGAGCTTGAAGTCATCCACCCCATGGTGTGTTCAGGGTTGGTGCATAAGCTCCGGCCTACGCCATGGGACCCGGGTATGAGCGATTAGGTACCTACCGGGTATTCGTTGGGGAGCTTCGGTTCCTTCGACAACAACAGTGTGTCGAAGGATATGTGACAAATATGAGTGTGTCGTTTTGCTGTTATTACATATAAAACTGTTTATTGCTATTATATGTATTATTTATTCATAATTATTATTGTCATCCGTACTATTATTGTGCACCGACTCTTTAACCTTACATTATTTATACTGTAAACTGTGTATCTGGTGTTTCCTACAAAATCTTCAATACTTTTAGATATAACTCAGCAGCTAACACAAGCAAAATATTAAAATGAACCTATGACCGGAAATTCATTGTTTGCCAACAACTCCAAGGTCTCTCGTTATTTCCCCCCAAAACATCCTAAGCACAAACGAAGATGTCCAAAATTCCTAAGTCCCACATTATTTCCCTTTACAACAAGGTCCTAAAAACAAATTAAAAGTAACAACACCTCCGAGATCCCACATTATTTCCTTAGAAGATGAGGTCCTAAGCACAAATTAAGATATCAACATATCCAAGGTCCCGCATAATTTTCCTTCGTAACGAGGTGTTTAACACAAATTTTAACTAACAACACCTCCGAGGTCCCGCATTATTTCCCTCACCAACGAGGCCCTAAACACAAATTAAAAGTAATAACACCTCCGAGGTCCCGCATCATTTCCCTCAAAAACGAGGTCCTATGCACAAATCAAGATATCAACATATCCGAGGTCCCGCATTATTTCCCTCACCAACGAGGTCCTAAACACAAATTAAAAGTAATAACACCTCCGAGGTCCCGCATTATTTCCCTCAAAAACGAGGTCCTAAGCACAAAACATCATATCAACACATTCGAGGTCCCGCATTATTTCCCTAACCAACGAGGTCTTAAACACAAATTAAAACTAACATCACTTTCGAGGTCCCGCATAATTTTCCTTCGTAGCGAGGTCTTAAACACACATCTAGATTTCAACACATCCAATATCCCACAACATTTTTAAAATAAAACCTTTTGGCCATACCAGAGCTTAAAACTATGTTAGTATATTTTTGTACCCAAATATGAAGTAATCTCCAGTTTCTAATGTACCCTTCGTATCTATATTATTAAAATAATTTGTTGGATTTTTGTGTGCAGCAAATCGACCCCTTAATATTTTTTATAGACATATTAGGAATCAATTTAAAGCTCTTATCCTCCAGTTTTTTTGCATTTGTAACAGGAAGAGGAAGCAGAAGGGGTTTTTTCGGAATTTTGACGGAACTACTGGAACTAACTCAGTCATAACTAACGATTTACACCCATTTATTTATACTCTTTATCTTGAAATAAGTCCGCCCCAAATCTCGATGTTTGATAACTTCTTTATTTTACCATGAATTCTTTTGAACTAACGAAAATTTTGACGGAACTATCCGGAACTCACGCGGAACTAACTGTTAACGCTAATAAAACGATTGTTGATATATAGATAGCCTACAATGAAGTTAGACCGCCCCAACTTTTGATGTTTATTTTATTTATTTCGTATGATAACAATAATAACATTTGCAGCACATTATAAGGTATCAACTATGGTGCTGACTTTATGAATATTATATGTGTGTCTGTTAGCACACTTTGCATAATCCTTATATATAATACGTGAAGGCGATTTCTACAAAACACTACTCCTCCGTTAATAATGGACGGATTTTTATAAACGACGTGTCAAAATAAAGTATTTTTTGTGTAGACAACCCCTTTCAACAATTCCTGTTATAAAAGTCCTCGGGATTTGCCCCACAGGCCATCAAAGTTGGAGTTTCTCCCATAAGATTAACATGGGGGAATCTAAATATTTAATTGGAAACGTTGTCCCCACTAATTTGAGAGAACGGATGGGCGTAGAAACTTGGAAGAGGTGTCTAAAGAAAGGTCTTGGTCTGTAGATGAGTTATCAAAAGAAAAACTAAGCAAAATCCCTTAGGGCTCTGCCCCAGAAGCCTTTAAAGATCCTTCCCCAGAGTTGTTTACATTTTGGCCATGTGAATAATACTTTTTAATGAAACAGCTGTTCATTTTTTAATTGTATTTGAAACAACACATTCATTGGAAGTTACTGAATTCTGATTCTACCAAATAAGTATTTGCAATGTTATTTTCAGATTTTAAAATTGATTTTCCTCTTTATCATGTCATGTTTTGCAATATAACGTTCCATTACGAAATCAGTGGAAAATCCTTTTATCACAGCAATTCTTAAATTATTTCTTATTGAAATATCTTATATATATATATTACGGGTTTGGTGTCTGCCTTTTTCAGTACTTTTGTCTACATTTTATCATATTATTCTACACATATCAAATATTTATGTAGAAATATCTGCTCTTATCGTGTATAATAAAATCCAGACATAGAAACCTTGAAATTATTTTGTACCTGCCTTACGGACTTTGGCGCAATGGATTGGTAACATTATTGAAAATAACACTATATTATGACTGTAAAAGATGGTACAAAGAGAAACGAGCAGCTACTGTCATGACAGAAAGGTCATATTCCTTTTAAACTAAATCACATATTCCTTTATAAGATACGTTGATTACCAACATGTAAACGTCAATATATACGTAAAAGCCAATTTAGAGTTTTTTTTTTTGCTTTTTGGAAATGTCCCATTGCTATGTCATTTGCATTATTTTTTGCCAATGAAGCCGCCAAGGCCATATAAATGAAGAGGCCCCTAACAGTTCAAAAAGCCAACTTCATTTCGAGTATTCCACTACACCTAACATTCCGTAGAGACATTATTTTGACAACCTTATGTTATTGATAAGGCTGAGACAACTAACTGACATCCCCCATGTCAAGAAATTCCAGCTGAAATAGTATATCCACAATCAATTTCTCAAAACTGTGCTAGAGAGTTCATTCATTGGCACAGTACGATATGAACTGACGCGACGTGATGAAAGAAAAATCAAAACACTGTAACGGATATACAGTACCTCCCTTTGAAGTTAGAATATGTCTTCCCAAAAAATATTTTCTTTTCAAATAAAATCATATTACACTGATGAAATCACAGAAGTTTTTAACTACAACAGACCCACCAATACGATTTTAATACTATTTAAAGGTTCTTCCAAAGGAAGAGATATCATATAACATACTAATAACAACTCCGATGATTCCGATGACGTACGGTATGGGAAATATTTTAATCATTGAATGATTAACCAAATTTGACAACTAGGGCAATTAAAATCATTATTGCTTTTCACTTATTACACTTTAAACAATGCTAAATGCTCAAAATATGTATATTTAACCCAATTTATCGCAGTTAGATGAATTAATGTAAGCCTTGAAAGTAACCGTCGATTTCGACGGGTTTCACCTAGTCTGCATAAATTGCTTGTCTTAAATCAATTTAAAGCACTTCGTGATAACTTCAGTTTAAAAAATTAAAATGGAAAAAAGGATTATTACAAGACTCTTTTGGAGTCCAACTGAAAACCGAGATAATTTTGAAATCGTTAACGTACTGGCTGGTCGTAATTGCTATAAGAACCCCTTTTCCATCGAAAAAGTGCGCCTAGGCTTATCCTCAAATGGTGATCTAAAACTATTCCATCTTAATATAAATAATGACTGTGTTGTAATCTTGTTGTTGAAAACATTGGGTTTGTTTCAACAAATGTTGTAATCCAGGGACGGTTGTGGCAGAAGTGGGCCGAAGCTATGTTTATTATCATCACGGCTGATTACCGGCGTGTATGATAAGACTAACTGTGCCCCCCCCCCCCCCCCGTAAAACTCAGAGCATTGCGCTCAGCTCCTGGCAGACCCAACTGTATACTACACTTGCTTCCTCAGAAATAATCGTTATTCATCTATCACTCATTTCATATCAATTATATAACACTCGTCCTTAAGTAAAATACAAACTAATTCTTTTTTCCCCGCTTTTGGTCCAATCTCCGTTTATATTTGCATGTTAACAAATTTAGGTCAAAAGACTATGGCAGCCCAGCAGACGCACAGGTAGAGTTTGTCTGATTCCACAGAACAATTACAAATTATAACTAGCAAAAAAATATAAAGTGTATTATGTTTGTTTTTTGTTGTTGTTGTTTTTTAACCATTCAATTTTAAGTTCACAACTTTTGAAATTCTTTCTCTCTGTTTCCTTGATTATTCTTAAAACTTAATAGTTATTGTCAAAATTTGTTAAAATTTGTACTGTGTAGCAAATTTAGTGGAATGAATCATTCATTTATTCATACATTAACTAAGCCAAACTTGCATTGTTTAGGGTCATTTTCGGTAAGAGATGGAAGACATCTACATTTAAATCCCACAAAAAAAAGAAAAAAAACTATTTCGAGTAAAACAGTATACTGTCCGCGAGGGTTCAGAAGTCCCTAAGCTAAAAAACAACATTTTGATGTTGGAATTGTATATTTTTTAATGAAACAGCTCGTTATTTTTAAACTGTGTTTTAAACAAAACACATTTAATTGGGAGTTACTGAACTGTCCAAAAGAAGTATTTGCAATGTTATTTTCTGATTTTAAAATTGTTTTTCTTCTGTGTCATGTCATGTTTTGCAATATAACGTTTCATTACGAAATCAATGGAAATTCCTGTTATCACAGAAATCATACAATAATTTATTATTGGACAATCTTATATATTCTGTTATACGGGTTGTTGTCTGCCTTTTTCACTACTTTTGCCTATATTTTATCTATGCCTATTATTCTTCAGATCATCATAGGTTCATGAGATTATTGTCATACATGTTTTCAATCATTGGAAAAATCTTCGATTGTGTAATACAATACAAAATAAAACAAGTGCAGAAGGGCACGTTGTCCATTTGAGCCGTGTCCATATTTTGCTAAATTAGTAGTTTACATAAACTGGATAAAACATTTTACAATATTTATGTAGAATTATGTAGATGATTTAGAAAGTCATTAAGCTGTACAACTGCAATTTACTACAAACTTTTCAAACAGGTTACTTTGATGTTATCATTCAGCTTAGTGAAAACATAATATAAATATGTTTTATAAATAAGAATTTGAACTCTTAGAGAGCCTTTGAATGTTATTAGAATAACGAAATCGGTTGTGCATGTTTACTAGCGCTACTCAGCAACAAAAACCATTTATCTCTAAAATATATTCTTAAAGTGCACTGAGCAGCAGCCTAAAAAATCTATGCAACTTACCCATATAATATAGTTACAAAATGCTCAAACTCGCATAGTGACATTTACAATTCAACTTATATTTCTAAAAAAAAAAAAAAAAAAATCTTCTGCAGGAGAATTTTATTGTGCTCTTACCATTTCTAATAACATCCAAATACAGAGACCTTGCCTAAAATGGTACCTATTGTATCTTGACAAATTATTTGCAGTGACCTATATTATGGACCGTTGCCAACTGGGTTGTTAACATGATTGAAAATCATACGACATTTCGTCTGTAAAAAAGGCACAAATAGTAAATACTATTTAAGCAGCTACCGTCATGACAGAAAGGTCATATTCCTTTTAATCTAGA
>NW_026543660.1:0-20122 GCF_028750875.1 Macrosteles quadrilineatus
GTACAAGTGTGTACAAGGTTGTACAATTGTGTACAAGGCTGTACAAGTGTGTACAAGGTTGTACAAGTGTGTACAAGGTTGTACAAGTGTGTACAAGGTTGTACAAGTGGTACAAGGTTGTACAATTGTGTATCAGGTTGTACAAGTGTGTACAAGGTTTTACAAGTGTGTACAAGGGTGTACAATCGTGTACAAGGATGTACAAGTTTGTACAAGTTTGTACAAGTTTGTACAAGTTTGTACAAGGTTGTACAAGTGTGTACAAGGATGTACAAGTTTTTACAAGGGTGTACAAGTGTGTACGATAAGCAAAGTGTGTACAAGAGTGTACAAGGTTGTACAAGTGTGTACAAGGTTGTACAATTGTGTACAAGTTTGTACAAGTGTGTACAAGGTTGTACAATTGTGTACAAGGCTGTACAAGTGTGTAAAAGGTTGTACAAGTGTGTACAAGGTTGTACAAGTGTGTACAAGGTTGTACAAGTGTGTACAAGGTTTTACAAGTGTGTACAAGGTTGTACAAGTGTGTACAAGGTTGTACAAGTGTGTACGAGGTTGTACAATTGTGTACAAGGTTGTACAAGTGTGTACAAGGTTGTACAATTGTGTACAAGGCTGTACAAGTGTGTACAAGGTTGTACAAGGATGTACAAGTGTGTACAAGGGTGTACAAGTTTTTACAAGGTTGTACAAGTGTGTACAAGGTTGTACAAGTGTGTACAAGGCTGTACAATTGTGTACAAGGTTGTACAAGTGTGTACAAGGTTGTACAAGTGTGTACAAGGTTGTACAATTGTGTACAAGGCTGTACAAGTGTGTACAAGGTTGTACAAGTGTGTACAAGGCTGTACAATTGTGTACAAGGTTGTACAAGTGTGTACAAGGTTGTACAAGTGTGTACAAGGTTGTACAATTGTGTACAAGACTGTACAAGTGTGTACAAAGTTGTGCAAGTGTGTACAAGGTTGTACAAGTGTGTACAAGGTTGTACAATTGTGTACAAGGTTGTACAAGTGTGTACAAGGTTGTACAAGTGTGTACAAGGGTGTACAATCGTGTACAAGGATGTACAAGTTTGTACAAGATTGTACAAGTGTGTACTGGGTTGTACAAGTGTGTACAAGATTGTATAAGTTTGTACAAGGTTGTACAAGTGTGTACAAGGGTGTACAAGTGTGTACAAATGTGTACAAGTGTGTACAGGGGTGTAAAACTTTGTACAAGGGTGTACAAGTTTTACAAGGTTGTACAAGTGTGTACAAGGTTGTACAAGTTGTGTACTGGGTTGTACAAGTGTGTACAAGATTGTATAGGTTTGTACAAGGTTGTACAAGTGTGTATAAGGGTGTACAAGTGTGTACAAATGTGTACAAGTGTGTACAGGGGTGTACAAGTTTGTACAAGGGTGTACAAGTTTTACAAGGTTGTACAAGTGTGTACAAGGTTGTACAAGTTGTGTACAAGGTTATACATGTGTGTACAAGGGTGTACAAGTGTGTACAAGGTTGTACAAGTGTGTACAAGCTTGTACAAGTGTGTACAAGGGTGTACAAGTGTGTACAAGGTTGTACAAGTTTTTACAAGGTTGTACAAGTGTGTACAAGGGTGTAAAATCGTGTACAAGGATGTAAAAGTTTGTACAAGTTTGTACAAGGTTGTACAAGTGTGTACAAGGATGTACAAGTTTGTACAAGGGTGTACAAGTGTGTACGATAAGTAAAAGTGTGTACAAGGGTGTACAAGGTTGTACAA
The DNA here is from genome assembly GCF_028750875.1 of Macrosteles quadrilineatus. Taxonomy (NCBI): domain Eukaryota; kingdom Metazoa; phylum Arthropoda; class Insecta; order Hemiptera; family Cicadellidae; genus Macrosteles; species Macrosteles quadrilineatus. Next base: position 1,753 of record NW_026543660.1, read on the forward strand.
GTGTGTACAAGGTTGTACAATTGTGTACAAGGCTGTACAAGTGTGTACAAGGTTGTACAATTGTGTACAAGGCTGTACAAGTGTGTACAAGATTGTACAAGTGTGTACAAGGTTGTACAAGTGTGTACAAGGATGTACAAGTTTGTACAAGGGTGTACAAGTGTGTACGATGTGTAAAAGTTTGTACAAGGGTGTACAAGGTTGTACAAGTGTGTACAAGGCTGTACAAGTGTGTACAAAATTGTACAAGTGTGTACAAGGTTGTACAAGTTTGTACAAGGATGTACAAGTTTGTACAAGGGTGTACAAGTGTGTACGATGTGTAAAAGTTTGTACAAGGGTGTACAAGGTTGTACAAGTGTGTACAAGGTTGTACAATTGTGTACAAGGCTGTACAAGTGTGTACAAGGTTGTACAATTTTGTACAAGGCTGTACAAGTGTGTACAAGGTTGTACAAGTGTGTACAAGGCTGTACAATTGTGTACAAGGTTGTACAAGTGTGTACAAGGTTGTACAAGTGTGTACAAGGTTGTACAATTGTGTACAAGGCTGTACAAGTGTGTACAAGGTTGTACAAGTGTGTACAAGGTTGTACAAGTGTGTACAAGGTTGTACAATTGTGTATCAGGTTGTACAAGTGTGTACAAGGTTGTACAAGTGTGTACAAGGGTGTACAATCGTGTACAAGGATGTACAAGTTTGTAAAAGTTTGTACAAGTTTGTACAAGTTTGTACAAGGTTGTACAAGTGTGTACAAGGATGTACAAGTTTGTACAAGGGTGCACAAGTGTGTACAAGGCTGTACAATCGTGTACAAGCTTGTACAAGTGTGTACAAGGATGTACAGGTTTGTACAAGGTTGAACAAGGTTGTACAAGTGTGTACAAGGGTGTACAAATGTGTACAAGGATGTAAAAGTTTGTACAAGTGTGTACAAGTTTGTACAAGGTTGTACAAGTGTGTACAAGGTTTTACAATTGTGTACAAGGTTGTACAAGTGTGTACAAGGTTGTACAAGTGTGTACAAGGTTGTACAAGTGTGCACAACTTGTACAAGTGTGTACAAGCTTGTACAAGTGTGTACAAGGTTGTACAAGTTTGTACAAGGTTGTACAAGTGTGTACAAGTTTGTACAAGGTTGTACAAATGTGTACGATAAGTAAAAGTGTGTACAAAGGTGTACAAGGTTGTACAAGTGTGTACAAGGTTGTACAATTGTGTACAAGGCTGTACAAGTGTGTACAAGGTTGTACAATTGTGTACAAGGCTGTACAAGTGTGTACAAGATTGTACAAGTGTGTACAAGGTTGTACAAGTGTGTACAAGGATGTACAAGTTTGTACAAGGGTGTACAAGTGTGTACGATGTGTAAAAGTTTGTACAAGGGTGTACAAGGTTGTACAAGTGTGTACAAGGTTGTACAATTGTGTACAAGGCTGTACAAGTGTGTACAAGGTTGTACAATTTTGTACAAGGCTGTACAAGTGTGTACAAGTCTGTACAAGTGTGTACAAGGCTGTACAATTGTGTACAAGGTTGTACAAGTGTGTACAAGGTTGTACAAGTTTGTACAAGGGTGTACAAGTGTGTACGATGTGTAAAAGTTTGTACAAGGGTGTACAAGGTTGTACAAGTGTGTACAAGGTTGTACAATTGTGTACAAGGCTGTACAAGTGTGTACAAGGTTGTACAAGTGTGTACAAGGCTGTACAATTGTGTACAAGGTTGTACAAGTGTGTACAAGGTTGTACAAGTGTGTACAAGGTTGTACAATTGTGTACAAGGCTGTACAAGTGTGTACAAGGTTGTACAAGTGTGTACAAGGTTGTACAAGTGTGTACAAGGTTGTACAAGTGTGTACAAGGTTGTACAAGTGTGTACAAGGTTGTACAATTGTGTATCAGGTTGTACAAGTGTGTACAAGGTTTTACAAGTGTGTACAAGGGTGTACAATCGTGTACAAGGATGTACAAGTTTGTACAAGTTTGTACAAGTTTGTACAAGTTTGTACAAGGTTGTACAAGTGTGTACAAGGATGTACAAGTTTGTACAAGGGTGCACAAGTGTGTACAAGGGTGTACAATCGTGTACAAGCTTGTACAAGTGTGTACAAGGGTGTACAGGTTTGTACAAGGTTGTACAAGTTTGTACAAGGATGTACAAGTTTGTACAAGGGTGTACAAGTGTGTACGATGTGTAAAAGTTTGTACAAATGTGTACAAGGTTGTACAAGTGTGTACAAGGTTGTACAATTGTGTACAAGGCTGTACAAGTGTGTACAAGGTTGTACAATTTTGTACAAGGCTGTACAAGTGTGTACAAGGTTGTACAAGTGTGTACAAGGCTGTACAATTGTGTACAAGGTTGTACAAGTGTGTACAAGGTTGTACAAGTGTGTACAAGGTTGTACAATTGTGTACAAGGCTGTACAAGTGTGTACAAGGTTGTACAAGTGTGTACAAGGTTGTACAAGTGTGTACAAGGTTGTACAATTGTGTATCAGGTTGTACAAGTGTGTACAAGGTTGTACAAGTGTGTACAAGGGTGTACAATCGTGTACAAGGATGTACAAGTTTGTACAAGTTTGTACAAGTTTGTACAAGTTTGTACAAGGTTGTACAAGTGTGTACAAGGATGTACAAGTTTGTACAAGGGTGCACAAGTGTGTACAAGGCTGTACAATCGTGTACAAGCTTGTACAAGTGTGTACAAGGGTGTACAGGTTTGTACAAGGTTGAACAAGGTTGTACAAGTGTGTACAAGGGTGTACAAATGTGTACAAGGATGTAAAAGTTTGTACAAGTGTGTACAAGTTTGTACAAGGTTGTACAAGTGTGTACAAGGTTTTACAATTGTGTACAAGGTTGTACAAGTAGTGTACAAGGTTGTACAAGTGTGTACAAGGTTGTACAAGTGTGTACAACTTGTACAAGTGTGTACAAGCTTGTACAAGTGTGTACAAGGTTGTACAAGTTTGTACAAGGTTGTACAAGTGTGTACAAGTTTGTACAAGGTTGTACAAATGTGTACGATAAGTAAAAGTGTGTACAAAGGTGTACAAGGTTGTACAAGTGTGTACAAGGTTGTACAATTGTGTACAAGGCTGTACAAGTGTGTACAAGGTTGTACAATTGTGTACAAGGCTGTACAAGTGTGTACAAGATTGTACAAGTGTGTACAAGGTTGTACAAGTGTGTACAAGGATGTACAAGTTTGTACAAGGGTGTACAAGTGTGTACGATGTGTAAAAGTTTGTACAAGGGTGTACAAGGTTGTACAAGTGTGTACAAGGTTGTACAATTGTGTACAAGGCTGTACAAGTGTGTACAAGGTTGTACAATTTTGTACAAGGCTGTACAAGTGTGTACAAGTCTGTACAAGTGTGTACAAGGCTGTACAATTGTGTACAAGGTTGTACAAGTGTGTACAAGGTTGTACAAGTTTGTACAAGGGTGTACAAGTGTGTACGATGTGTACAAGTTTGTACAAGGGTGTACAAGGTTGTACAAGTGTGTACAAGGTTGTACAATTGTGTACAAGGCTGTACAAGTGTGTACAAGGTTGTACAAGTGTGTACAAGGCTGTACAATTGTGTACAAGGTTGTACAAGTGTGTACAAGGTTGTACAAGTGTGTACAAGGTTGTACAATTGTGTACAAGGCTGTACAAGTGTGTACAAGGTTGTACAAGTGTGTACAAGGTTGTACAAGTGTGTACAAGGTTGTACAAGTGTGTACAAGGTTGTACAAGTGTGTACAAGGTTGTACAATTGTGTATCAGGTTGTACAAGTGTGTACAAGGTTTTACAAGTGTGTACAAGGGTGTACAATCGTGTACAAGGATGTACAAGTTTGTACAAGTTTGTACAAGTTTGTACAAGTTTGTACAAGGTTGTACAAGTGTGTACAAGGATGTACAAGTTTGTACAAGGGTGCACAAGTGTGTACAAGGGTGTACAATCGTGTACAAGCTTGTACAAGTGTGTACAAGGGTGTACAGGTTTGTACAAGGTTGTACAAGGTTGTACAAGTGTGTACAAGGGTGTACAAATGTGTACAAGGATGTAAAAGTTTGTACAAGTTTGTACAAGTTTGTACAAGGTTGTACAAGTGTGTACAAGGTTTTACAATTGTGTACAAGGTTGTACAAGTGTGTACAAGGTTGTACAAGTGTGTACAAGGTTGTACAAGTGTGTACAACTTGTACAAGTGTGTACAAGCTTGTACAAGTGTGTACAAGGTTGTACAAGTTTGTACAAGGTTGTACAAGTGTGTACAAGTTTGTACAAGTGTGTACAAGTTTGTACAAGGTTGTACAAATGTGTACGATAAGTAAAAGTGTGTACAAGGGTGTACAAGGTTGTACAAGTGTGTACAAGGTTGTACAATTGTGTACAAGGCTGTACAAGTGTGTACAAGGTTGTACAATTGTGTACAAGGCTGTACAAGTGTGTACAAGATTGTACAAGTGTGTACAAGGTTGTACAAGTGTGTACAAGGATGTACAAGTTTGTACAAGGGTGTACAAGTGTGTACGATGTGTAAAAGTTTGTACAAGGGTGTACAAGGTTGTACAAGTGTGTACAAGGTTGTAAAATTGTGTACAAGGCTGTACAAGTGTGTACAAGGTTGTACAATTTTGTACAAGGCTGTACAAGTGTGTACAAGGTTGTACAAGTGTGTACAAGGCTGTACAAGTGTGTACAAGGTTGTACAAGTGTGTACAAGGTTGTACAATTGTGTATCAGGTTGTACAAGTGTGTACAAGGTTGTACAAGTGTGTACAAGGGTGTACAATCGTGTACAAGGATGTACAAGTTTGTACAAGTTTGTACAAGTTTGTACAAGTTTGTACAAGTTTGTACAAGGTTGTACAAGTGTGTACAAGGATGTACAAGTTTGTACAAGGGTGCACAAGTGTGTACAAGGGTGTACAATCGTGTACAAGCTTGTACAAGTGTGTACAAGGGTGTACAGGTTTGTACAAGGTTGTACAAGGTTGTACAAGTGTGTACAAGAGTGTACAAATGTGTACAAGGATGTAAAAGTTTGTACAGGTGTGTACAAGTTTGTAAAAGGTTGTACAAGTGTGTACAAGGTTTTACAATTGTGTACAAGGTTGTACAAGTGTGTACAAGGTTGTACAAGTGTGTACAAGGTTGTACAAGTGTGTACAAGGTTGTACAAGTGTGTACAACTTGTACAAGTGTGTACAAGCTTGTACAAGTGTGTACAAGGTTGTACAAGTTTGTACAAGGTTGTACAAGTGTGTACAAGTTTGTACAAGTGTGTACAAGTTTGTACAAGGTTGTACAAATGTGTACAAGGGTGTACAAAAGTGTACAAGGGTGCACAAGTTTGAACAAAGGTGTACAAGTGTATACAAGCTTGTACAAGTGTGTACAAGCATGTACAAGTGTGTCCAAGGGTGTACAGGTTTGTACAAGGTTGTACAAGTGTGTACAAGGGTGTACAAGTGTGTACAAGGTTGTACAAGTGTGTACAAGCTTGTACAAGTGTGTACAAGGGTGTACAAGTGTGTACAAGGTTGTACAAGTGTGTACAAGCTTGTACAAGTGTGTACAAGGGTGTACAAGTGTGTACAATTTTGTACAAGTTTTTACATGGTTGTACAAGTGTGTACAAGGTTGTACAAGGTTGTACAAGTGTGTACAAGGTTGTACAAGTGTGTACAAGGTTGTACAAGAGTGTAAAAGGTTTTACAAGTGTGTACAAGGTTGTACAAGTGTGTACAAGGTTGTACAAGTGTGTACAAGGTTGTACAAGTGTGTACAAGGTTGTACAAGTGTGTACAAGGTTGTACAAGTGTGTACAAGGTTGTACAAGTGTGTACAAGATTGTACAATTGTGTACAAGGTTGTACAAGTGTGTACAAGGGTGTACAAGTGTGTACAAGGTTGTACAAGTTTTTACAAGGTTGTACATGTGTGTACAAGGGTGTAAAATCGTGTACAAGGATGTACAAGTTTGTACAAGTTTGTACAAGGTTGTACAAGTGTGTACAAGGATGTACAAGTTTGTACAAGGGTGTACAAGTGTTTACGATAAGTAAAAGTGTGTACAAGGGTGTACAAGGTTGTACAAGTGTGTACAAGGTTGTACAATTGTGTACAAGGCTGTACAACTGTGTACAAGGTTGTACAATTGTGTACAAGGCTGTACAAGTGTGTACAAGGTTGTACAAGTGTGTACAAGGTTGTACAAGTGTGTACAAGGATGTACAAGTTTGTACAAGGGTGTACAAGTGTGTACGATGTGTAAAAGTTTGTACAAGGGTGTACAAGGTTGTACAAGTGTGTACAAGGTTGTACAATTGTGTACAAGGCTGTACAATTTTGTACAAGGCTGTACAAGTGTGTACAAGGCTGTACAAGTGTGTACAAGGTTGTACAATTGTGTACAAGGCTGTACAATTGTGTACAAGGTTGTACAAGTGTGTAAAAGGTTGTACAAGTGTGTACAAGGTTTTACAATTGTGTACAAGGTTGTACAAGTGTGTACAAGGTTGTACAAGTGTGTACAAGGTTGTACAAGTGTGTACAAGGTTGTACAAGTGTGTACAACTTGTACAAGTGTGTACAAGCTTGTACAAGTGTGTACAAGGTTGTACAAGTTTGTACAAGGTTGTACAAGTGTGTACAAGTTTGTACAAGTGTGTACAAGTTTGTACAAGGTTGTACAAATGTGTACAAGGGTGTACAAAAGTGTACAAGGGTGCACAAGTTTGAACAAAGGTGTACAAGTGTATACAAGCTTGTACAAGTGTGTACAAGCATGTACAAGTGTGTACAAGGGTGTACAGGTTTGTACAAGGTTGTACAAGTGTGTACAAGGGTGTACAAGTGTGTACAAGGTTGTACAAGTGTGTACAAGCTTGTACAAGTGTGTACAAGCTTGTACAAGTGTGTACAAGGGTGTACAAGTGTGTACAAGGTTGTACAAGTGTGTACAAGCTTGTACAAGTGTGTACAAGGGTGTACAAGTGTGTACAATTTTGTACAAGTTTTTACATGGTTGTACAAGTGTGTACAAGGTTGTACAAGGTTGTACAAGTGTGTACAAGGTTGTACAAGTGTGTACAAGGTTGTACAAGAGTGTACAAGGTTTTACAAGTGTGTACAAGGTTGTACAAGTGTGTACAAGGTTGTACAAGTGTGTACAAGGTTGTACAAGTGTGTACAAGGTTGTACAAGTGTGTACAAGGTTGTACAAGTGTGTACAAGGTTGTACAAGTGTGTACAAGATTGTACAATTGTGTACAAGGTTGTACAAGTGTGTACAAGGGTGTACAAGGGTGTACAAGGTTGTACAAGTGTGTACAAGGTTGTAAAATTGTGTACAAGGTTGTACAAGTGTGTAAAAGGTTGTACAAGTGTGTACAAGGTTTTACAATTGTGTACAAGGTTGTACAAGTGTGTACAAGGTTGTACAAGTGTGTACAAGGTTGTACAAGTGTGTACAAGGTTGTACAAGTGTGTACAACTTGTACAAGTGTGTACAAGCTTGTACAAGTGTGTACAAGGTTGTACAAGTTTGTACAAGGTTGTACAAGTGTGTACAAGTTTGTACAAGTGTGTACAAGTTTGTACAAGGTTGTACAAATGTGTACAAGGGTGTACAAAAGTGTACAAGGGTGCACAAGTTTGAACAAAGGTGTACAAGTGTATACAAGCTTGTACAAGTGTGTACAAGCATGTACAAGTGTGTACAAGGGTGTACAAGTGTGTACAAGCTTGTACAAGTGTGTACAAGGGTGTACAAGTGTGTACAATTTTGTACAAGTTTTTACATGGTTGTACAAGTGTGTACAAGGTTGTACAAGGTTGTACAAGTGTGTACAAGGTTGTACAAGTGTGTACAAGGTTGTACAAGAGTGTAAAAGGTTTTACAAGTGTGTACAAGGTTGTACAAGTGTGTACAAGGTTGTACAAGTGTGTACAAGGTTGTACAAGTGTGTACAAGGTTGTACAAGTGTGTACAAGGTTGTACAAGTGTGTACAAGGTTGTACAAGTGTGTACAAGATTGTACAATTGTGTACAAGGTTGTACAAGTGTGTACAAGGGTGTACAAGTGTGTACAAGGTTGTACAAGTTTTTACAAGGTTGTACATGTGTGTACAAGGGTGTAAAATCGTGTACAAGGATGTACAAGTTTGTACAAGTTTGTACAAGGTTGTACAAGTGTGTACAAGGATGTACAAGTTTGTACAAGGGTGTACAAGTGTTTACGATAAGTAAAAGTGTGTACAAGGGTGTACAAGGTTGTACAAGTGTGTACAAGGTTGTACAATTGTGTACAAGGCTGTACAACTGTGTACAAGGTTGTACAATTGTGTACAAGGCTGTACAAGTGTGTACAAGGTTGTACAAGTGTGTACAAGGTTGTACAAGTGTGTACAAGGATGTACAAGTTTGTACAAGGGTGTACAAGTGTGTACGATGTGTAAAAGTTTGTACAAGGGTGTACAAGGTTGTACAAGTGTGTACAAGGTTGTACAATTGTGTACAAGGCTGTACAATTTTGTACAAGGCTGTACAAGTGTGTACAAGGCTGTACAAGTGTGTACAAGGTTGTACAATTGTGTACAAGGCTGTACAATTGTGTACAAGGTTGTACAAGTGTGTAAAAGGTTGTACAAGTGTGTACAAGGTTTTACAATTGTGTACAAGGTTGTACAAGTGTGTACAAGGTTGTACAAGTGTGTACAAGGTTGTACAAGTGTGTACAAGGTTGTACAAGTGTGTACAACTTGTACAAGTGTGTACAAGCTTGTACAAGTGTGTACAAGGTTGTACAAGTTTGTACAAGGTTGTACAAGTGTGTACAAGTTTGTACAAGTGTGTACAAGTTTGTACAAGGTTGTACAAATGTGTACAAGGGTGTACAAAAGTGTACAAGGGTGCACAAGTTTGAACAAAGGTGTACAAGTGTATACAAGCTTGTACAAGTGTGTACAAGCATGTACAAGTGTGTACAAGGGTGTACAGGTTTGTACAAGGTTGTACAAGTGTGTACAAGGGTGTACAAGTGTGTACAAGGTTGTACAAGTGTGTACAAGCTTGTACAAGTGTGTACAAGCTTGTACAAGTGTGTACAAGGGTGTACAAGTGTGTACAAGGTTGTACAAGTGTGTACAAGCTTGTACAAGTGTGTACAAGGGTGTACAAGTGTGTACAATTTTGTACAAGTTTTTACATGGTTGTACAAGTGTGTACAAGGTTGTACAAGGTTGTACAAGTGTGTACAAGGTTGTACAAGTGTGTACAAGGTTGTACAAGAGTGTACAAGGTTTTACAAGTGTGTACAAGGTTGTACAAGTGTGTACAAGGTTGTACAAGTGTGTACAAGGTTGTACAAGTGTGTACAAGGTTGTACAAGTGTGTACAAGGTTGTACAAGTGTGTACAAGGTTGTACAAGTGTGTACAAGATTGTACAATTGTGTACAAGGTTGTACAAGTGTGTACAAGGGTGTACAAGTGTGTACAAGGTTGTACAAGTTTTTACAAGGTTGTACATGTGTGTACAAGGGTGTAAAATCGTGTACAAGGATGTACAAGTTTGTACAAGTTTGTACAAGGTTGTACAAGTGTGTACAAGGATGTACAAGTTTGTACAAGGGTGTACAAGTGTTTACGATAAGTAAAAGTGTGTACAAGGGTGTACAAGGTTGTACAAGTGTGTACAAGGTTGTACAATTGTGTACAAGGCTGTACAACTGTGTACAAGGTTGTACAATTGTGTACAAGGCTGTACAAGTGTGTACAAGGTTGTACAAGTGTGTACAAGGTTGTACAAGTGTGTACAAGGATGTACAAGTTTGTACAAGGGTGTACAAGTGTGTACGATGTGTAAAAGTTTGTACAAGGGTGTACAAGGTTGTACAAGTGTGTACAAGGTTGTACAATTGTGTACAAGGCTGTACAATTTTGTACAAGGCTGTACAAGTGTGTACAAGGCTGTACAAGTGTGTACAAGGTTGTACAATTGTGTACAAGGCTGTACAATTGTGTACAAGGTTGTACAAGTGTGTACAAGGTTGTACAAGTGTGTACAAGGTTGTACAATTGTGTACAAGGCTGTACAAGTGTGTACAAGGTTGTACAAGTGTGTACAAGGTTGTACAAGTGTGTACAAGGGTGTAAAATCGTGTACAAGGATGTACAAGTTTGTACAAGTTTGTACAAGGTTGTACAAGTGTGTACAAGGATGTACAAGTTTGTACAAGGGTGTACAAGTCTGTACGATAAGTAAAAGTGTGTACAAGGGTGTACAAGGTTGTACAAGTGTGTACAAGGTTGTACAATTGTGTACAAGGCTGTACAACTGTGTACAAGGTTGTAAAATTGTGTACAAGGCTGTACAAGTGTGTACAAGGTTGTACAAGTGTGTACAAGGTTGTACAAGTGTGTACAAGGATGTACAAGTTTGTACAAGGTTGTACAAGTGTGTACAAGGTTGTACAATTGTGTATCAGGTTGTACAAGTGTGTACAAGGTTTTACAAGTGTGTACAAGGGTGTACAATCGTGTACAAGGATGTACAAGTTTGTACAAGGGTGTACAAGTGTGTACGATGTGTACAAGTTTGTACAAGGGTGTACAAGGTTGTACAAGTGTGTACAAGGTTGTACAATTGTGTACAAGGCTGTACAAGTGTGTACAAGGTTGTACAAGTGTGTACAAGGCTGTACAATTGTGTACAAGGTTGTACAAGTGTGTACAAGGTTGTACAAGTGTGTACAAGGTTGTACAATTGTGTACAAGGCTGTACAAGTGTGTACAAGGTTGTACAAGTGTGTACAAGGTTGTACAAGTGTGTACAAGGTTGTACAAGTGTGTACAAGGTTGTACAAGTGTGTACAAGGTTGTACAATTGTGTATCAGGTTGTACAAGTGTGTACAAGGTTTTACAAGTGTGTACAAGGGTGTACAATCGTGTACAAGGATGTACAAGTTTGTACAAGTTTGTACAAGTTTGTACAAGTTTGTACAAGGTTGTACAAGTGTGTACAAGGATGTACAAGTTTGTACAAGGCTGCACAAGTGTGTACAAGGGTGTACAATCGTGTACAAGCTTGTACAAGTGTGTACAAGGGTGTACAGGTTTGTACAAGGTTGTACAAGGTTGTACAAGTGTGTACAAGGGTGTACAAATGTGTACAAGGATGTAAAAGTTTGTACAAGTTTGTACAAGTTTGTACAAGGTTGTACAAGTGTGTACAAGGTTTTACAATTGTGTACAAGGTTGTACAAGTGTGTACAAGGTTGTACAAGTGTGTACAAGGTTTTACAAGTGTGTACAACTTGTACAAGTGTGTACAAGCTTGTACAAGTGTGTACAAGGTTGTACAAGTTTGTACAAGGTTGTACAAGTGTGTACAAGTTTGTACAAGTGTGTACAAGTTTGTACAAGGTTGTACAAATGTGTACGATAAGTAAAAGTGTGTACAAGGGTGTACAAGGTTGTACAAGTGTGTACAAGGTTGTACAATTGTGTACAAGGCTGTACAAGTGTGTACAAGGTTGTACAATTGTGTACAAGGCTGTACAAGTGTGTACAAGATTGTACAAGTGTGTACAAGGTTGTACAAGTGTGTACAAGGATGTACAAGTTTGTACAAGGGTGTACAAGTGTGTACGATGTGTAAAAGTTTGTACAAGGGTGTACAAGGTTGTACAAGTGTGTACAAGGTTGTAAAATTGTGTACAAGGCTGTACAAGTGTGTACAAGGTTGTACAATTTTGTACAAGGCTGTACAAGTGTGTACAAGGTTGTACAAGTGTGTACAAGGCTGTACAAGTGTGTACAAGGTTGTACAAGTGTGTACAAGGTTGTACAATTGTGTATCAGGTTGTACAAGTGTGTACAAGGTTGTACAAGTGTGTACAAGGGTGTACAATCGTGTACAAGGATGTACAAGTTTGTACAAGTTTGTACAAGTTTGTACAAGTTTGTACAAGGTTGTACAAGTGTGTACAAGGATGTACAAGTTTGTACAAGGGTGCACAAGTGTGTACAAGGGTGTACAATCGTGTACAAGCTTGTACAAGTGTGTACAAGGGTGTACAGGTTTGTACAAGGTTGTACAAGGTTGTACAAGTGTGTACAAGAGTGTACAAATGTGTACAAGGATGTAAAAGTTTGTACAGGTGTGTACAAGTTTGTAAAAGGTTGTACAAGTGTGTACAAGGTTTTACAATTGTGTACAAGGTTGTACAAGTGTGTACAAGGTTGTACAAGTGTGTACAAGGTTGTACAAGTGTGTACAAGGTTGTACAAGTGTGTACAACTTGTACAAGTGTGTACAAGATTGTACAAGTGTGTACAAGGTTGTACAAGTTTGTACAAGGTTGTACAAGTGTGTACAAGTTTGTACAAGTGTGTACAAGTTTGTACAAGGTTGTACAAATGTGTACAAGGGTGTACAAAAGTGTACAAGGGTGCACAAGTTTGAACAAAGGTGTACAAGTGTATACAAGCTTGTACAAGTGTGTACAAGCATGTACAAGTGTGTACAAGGGTGTACAGGTTTGTACAAGGTTGTACAAGTGTGTACAAGGGTGTACATGTGTGTACAAGGTTGTACAAGTGTGTACAAGCTTGTACAAGTGTGTACAAGGGTGTACAAGTGTGTACAAGGTTGTACAAGTGTGTACAAGCTTGTACAAGTGTGTACAAGGGTGTACAAGTGTGTACAATTTTGTACAAGTTTTTACATGGTTGTACAAGTGTGTACAAGGTTGTACAAGGTTGTACAAGTGTGTACAAGGTTGTACAAGTGTGTACAAGGTTGTACAAGAGTGTACAAGGTTTTACAAGTGTGTACAAGGTTGTACAAGTGTGTACAAGGTTGTACAAGTGTGTACAAGGTTGTACAAGTGTGTACAAGGTTGTACAAGTGTGTACAAGGTTGTACAAGTGTGTACAAGGTTGTACAAGTGTGTACAAGATTGTACAATTGTGTACAAGGTTGTACAAGTGTGTACAAGGGTGTACAAGTGTGTACAAGGTTGTACAAGTTTTTACAAGGTTGTACATGTGTGTACAAGGGTGTAAAATCGTGTACAAGGATGTACAAGTTTGTACAAGTTTGTACAAGGTTGTACAAGTGTGTACAAGGATGTACAAGTTTGTACAAGGGTGTACAAGTGTTTACGATAAGTAAAAGTGTGTACAAGGGTGTACAAGGTTGTACAAGTGTGTACAAGGTTGTACAATTGTGTACAAGGCTGTACAACTGTGTACAAGGTTGTACAATTGTGTACAAGGCTGTACAAGTGTGTACAAGGTTGTACAAGTGTGTACAAGGTTGTACAAGTGTGTACAAGGATGTACAAGTTTGTACAAGGGTGTACAAGTGTGTACGATGTGTAAAAGTTTGTACAAGGGTGTACAAGGTTGTACAAGTGTGTACAAGGTTGTACAATTGTGTACAAGGCTGTACAATTTTGTACAAGGCTGTACAAGTGTGTACAAGGCTGTACAAGTGTGTACAAGGTTGTACAATTGTGTACAAGGCTGTACAAGTGTGTACAAGGTTGTACAAGTGTGTACAAGGTTGTACAAGTGTGTACAAGGGTGTAAAATCGTGTACAAGGATGTACAAGTTTGTACAAGTTTGTACAAGGTTGTACAAGTGTGTACAAGGATGTACAAGTTTGTACAAGGGTGTACAAGTCTGTACGATAAGTAAAAGTGTGTACAAGGGTGTACAAGGTTGTACAAGTGTGTACAAGGTTGTACAATTGTGTACAAGGCTGTACAACTGTGTACAAGGTTGTACAATTGTGTACAAGGCTGTACAAGTGTGTACAAGGTTGTACAAGTGTGTACAAGGTTGTACAAGTGTGTACAAGGATGTACAAGTTTGTACAAGGGTGTACAAGTGTGTACGATGTGTTAAAGTTTGTACAAGGGTGTACAAGGTTGTACAAGTGTGTACAAGGTTGTACAATTGTGTACAAGGCTGTACAATTTTGTACAAGGCTGTACAAGTGTGTACAAGGCTGTACAAGTGTGTACAAGGTTGTACAAGTGTGTACAAGGTTGTACAATTGTGTACAAGGCTGTACAAGTGTGTACAAGGTTGTACAAGTGTGTACAAGGTTGTACAAGTGTGTACAAGGATGTACAAGTTTGTACAAGGGTGTACAAGTGTGTACGATGTGTAAAAGTTTGTACAAGGGTGTACAAGGTTGTACAAGTATGTACAAGGTTGTACAATTGTGTACAAGGCTGTACAACTGTGTACAAGGTTGTACAATTGTGTACAAGGCTGTACAAGTGTGTACAAGGTTGTACAAGTGTGTACAAGGTTGTACAAGTGTGTACAAGGATGTACAAGTTTGTACAAGGGTGTACAAGTGTGTACGATGTGTAAAAGTTTGTACAAGGGTGTACAAGGTTGTACAAGTGTGTACAAGGTTGTACAATTGTGTACAAGGCTGTACAATTTTGTACAAGGCTGTACAAGTGTGTACAAGGTTGTACAATTGTGTACAAGGCTGTACAATTGTGTACAAGGTTGTACAAGTGTGTACAAGGTTGTACAAGTGTGTACAAGGTTGTACAATTGTGTACAAGGCTGTACAAGTGTGTACAAGGTTGTACAAGTGTGTACAAGGTTGTACAAGTGTGTACAAGGTTGTACAAGTGTGTCCAAGGTTGTACAAGTTTGTACAAGTCTGTACAAGTGTGTACAAGGTTGTACAATTGTGTGTCAGGTTGTACAAGTGTGTACAAGGTTGTACAATTGTGTACAAGTTTGTACAAGTGTGTACAAGGTTTTACAATTGTGTACAAGGTTGTACAAGTGTGTACAAGGTTGTACAAATGTGTACAAGGTTGTACAAGTGTGTACAACTTGTACAAGTGTGTACAAGCTTGTACAAGTGTGTACAAGGTTGTACAAGTTTGTACAAGGTTGTACAAGTGTGTACAAGTTTGTACAAGGTTGTACAAATGTGTACGATAAGTAAAAGTGTGTACAAAGGTGTACAAGGTTGTACAAGTGTGTACAAGGTTGTACAATTGTGTACAATGCTGTACAAATGTGTGTACAAGGTTGTACAAATGTGTGTACAAGGTTGTACAATTGTGTACAAGGCTGTACAAGTGTGTACAAGATTGTACAAGTGTGTACAAGGTTGTACAAGTGTGTACAAGGATGTACAAGTTTGTACAAGGGTGTACAAGTGTGTACGATGTGTAAAAGTTTGTACAAGGGTGTACAAGGTTGTACAAGTGTGTACAAGGTTGTACAATTGTGTACAAGGCTGTACAAGTGTGTACAAGGTTGTACAATTTTGTACAAGGCTGTACAAGTGTGTACAATTCTGTACAAGTGTGTATAAGGCTGTACAATTGTGTACAAGGTTGTACAAGTGTGTACAAGGTTGTACAAGTTTGTACAAGGGTGTACAAGTGTGTACGATGTGTAAAAGTTTGTACAAGGGTGTACAAATGTGTACAAGTGTGTACAAGGTTGTACAATTGTGTACAAGGCTGTACAAGTGTGTACAAGGTTGTACAAGTGTGTACAAGGCTGTACAATTGTGTACAAGGTTGTACAAGTGTGTACAAGGTTGTACAAGTGTGTACAAGGTTGTACAATTGTGTACAAGGCTGTACAAGTGTGTACAAGGTTGTACAAGTGTGTACAAGGTTGTACAAGTGTGTACAAGGTTGTACAAGTGTGTACAAGGTTGTACAAGTGTGTACAAGGTTGTACAATTGTGTATCAGGTTGTACAAGTGTGTACAAGGTTTTACAAGTGTGTACAAGGGTGTACAATCGTGTACAAGGTTGTACAAGTTTGTACAAGTTTGTACAAGTTTGTACAAGTTTGTACAAGTTTGTACAAGTGTGTACAAGGATGTACAAGTTTGTACAAGGGTGCACAAGTGTGTACAAGGGTGTACAATCGTGTACAAGCTTGTACAAGTGTGTACAAGGGTGTACAGGTTTGTACAAGGTTGTACAAGGTTGTACAAGTGTGTACAAGGGTGTACAAATGTGTACAAGGATGTAAAAGTTTGTACAAGTTTGTACAAGTTTGTACAAGGTTGTACAAGTGTGTACAAGGTTTTACAATTGTGTACAAGGTTGTACAAGTGTGTTCAAGGTTGTACAAGTGTGTACAAGGTTGTACAAGTGTGTACAACTTGTACAAGTGTGTACAAGCTTGTACAAGTGTGTACAAGGTTGTACAAGTTTGTACAAGGTTGTACAAGTGTGTACAAGTTTGTACAAGTGTGTACAAGTTTGTACAAGGTTGTACAAATGTGTACGATAAGTAAAAGTGTGTACAAGGGTGTACAAGGTTGTACAAGTGTGTACAAGGTTGTACAATTGTGTACAAGGCTGTACAAGTGTGTACAAGATTGTACAATTGTGTACAAGGCTGTACAAGTGTGTACAAGATTGTACAAGTGTGTACAAGGTTGTACAAGTGTGTACAAGGATGTACAAGTTTGTACAAGGGTGTACAAGTGTGTACGATGTGTAAAAGTTTGTACAAGGGTGTACAAGGTTGTACAAGTGTGTACAAGGTTGTACAATTGTGTACAAGGCTGTACAAGTGTGTACAAGGTTGTACAATTTTGTACAAGGCTGTACAAGTGTGTACAAGGTTGTACAAGTGTGTACAAGGCTGTACAATTGTGTACAAGGTTGTACAAGTGTGTACAAGGTTGTACAAGTGTGTACAAGGTTGTACAATTGTGTACAAGGCTGTACAAGTGTGTACAAGGTTGTACAAGTGTGTACAAGGTTGTACAAGTGTGTACAAGGTTGTACAAGTGTGTACAAGGTTGTACAAGTGTGTACAAGGTTGTACAAGTGTGTACAAGGTTGTACAATTGTGTATCAGGTTGTACAAGTGTGTACAAGGTTGTACAAGTGTGTACAAGGGTGTACAATCGTGTACAAGGATGTACAAGTTTGTACAAGTTTGTACAAGTTTGTACAAGTTTGTACAAGGTTGTACAAGTGTGTACAAGGATGTACAAGTTTGTACAAGGGTGCACAAGTGTGTACAAGGGTGTACAATCGTGTACAAGCTTGTACAAGTGTGTACAAGGGTGTACAGGTTTGTACAAGGTTGTACAAGGTTGTACAAGTGTGTACAAGAGTGTACAAATGTGTACAAGGATGTAAAAGTTTGTACAGGTGTGTACAAGTTTGTAAAAGGTTGTACAAGTGTGTACAAGGTTTTACAATTGTGTACAAGGTTGTACAAGTGTGTACAAGGTTGTACAAGTGTGTACAAGGTTGTACAAGTGTGTACAAGGTTGTACAAGTGTGTACAACTTGTACAAGTGTGTACAAGCTTGTACAAGTGTGTACAAGGTTGTACAAGTTTGTACAAGGTTGTACAAGTGTGTACAAGTTTGTACAAGTGTGTACAAGTTTGTACAAGGTTGTACAAATGTGTACAAGGGTGTACAAAAGTGTACAAGGGTGCACAAGTTTGAACAAAGGTGTACAAGTGTATACAAGCTTGTACAAGTGTGTACAAGCATGTACAAGTGTGTACAAGGGTGTACAGGTTTGTACAAGGTTGTACAAGTGTGTACAAGGGTGTACAAGTGTGTACAAGGTTGTACAAGTGTGTACAAGCTTGTACAAGTGTGTACAAGGGTGTACAAGTGTGTACAAGGTTGTACAAGTGTGTACAAGCTTGTACAAGTGTGTACAAGGGTGTACAAGTGTGTACAAGGTTGTACAAGTTTTTACATGGTTGTACAAGTGTGTACAAGGTTGTACAAGGTTGTACAAGTGTGTACAAGGTTGTACAAGTGTGTACAAGGTTGTACAAGAGTGTACAAGGTTTTACAAGTGTGTACAAGGTTGTACAAGTGTGTACAAGGTTGTACAAGTGTGTACAAGGTTGTACAAGTGTGTACAAGGTTGTACAAGTGTGTACAAGGTTGTACAAGTGTGTACAAGGTTGTACAAGTGTGTACAAGGTTGTACAAGTGTGTACAAGGTTGTACAAGTGTGTACAAGGTTTTACAAGTGTGTACAAGGGTGTACAAGTGTGTACAAGGTTGTACAAGTTTTTACAAGGTTGTACAAGTGTGTACAAGGGTGTAAAATCGTGTACAAGGATGTACAAGTTTGTACAAGTTTGTACAAGGTTGTACAAGTGTGTACAAGGATGTACAAGTTTGTACAAGGGTGTACAAGTCTGTACGATAAGTAAAAGTGTGTACAAGGGTGTACAAGGTTGTACAAGTGTGTACAAGGTTGTACAATTGTGTACAAGGCTGTACAACTGTGTACAAGGTTGTAAAATTGTGTACAAGGCTGTACAAGTGTGTACAAGGTTGTACAAGTGTGTACAA